>NC_057797.1:72743908-72869420 GCF_018294505.1 Triticum aestivum
AAATGCCCAATCTCACCCGGAACCATTCCGACGTCCAAATATAGTCGTCCAATATATCGATCTTTATGTCTCGACCATTTCGAGGCTCCTCGTCATGTCCGTGATCATATTCGGGACTCCGAACTACCTTTGGTACATCAAAACACATAAAATCATAATACGATCGTGATGACCCACAAGTGTAAGGGCTCTATCGTAGCTTTTCAATAAGTAAGAGTGTCGAACCCAACAAGGAGCAGAAGGAAATGATAAGCAGTTTTCAGTAAGGTATTCTCTGCAAGCACTGAAATTATCGGTAACTGATAGTTTTGTGATAAGGTAATTTGTAACGAGTAGCAAGCAATAAAAGTAAATAAGGTGCAACAAGATGGCCCAATCCTTTTTGTAGCAAAGGACAAGCCTGGACAAACTCTTATATGAAGGAAAGCGCTTCCGAGGACACATGGGAATTATAGTCAAGCTAGTTTTCATCACGTTCATATGATTCACGTTCGGTACTTTGATAATCTGATATGTGGGTGGACCGGTGCTTGGACGATGTCCTTACTTGGACAAGCATCCCACTTATGATTAACCCCCATTGCAAGCATCCGCAACTACAACCGAAGTATGAAGGTAAACCTAACCATAGCATGAAACATATGGATCCAAATCAGCCCCTTACGAAGCAACACATAAACTAGGGTTTAAGCTTCTGTCACTCTAGCAACCCATCATTTACTTATTACTTCCCAATGCCTCCCTCTAGGCCCAAACAATGGTGAAGTGTCATGTAGTCGACGTTCACATGACACCACTAGAGGGATGACAACATACATTTCATCAAAATATCGAACGAATACCAAATTCACATGACTACTAATAGCAAGACTTCTCCCATGTCCCCAGGAACAAACGTAACTACTCACAAAGCATATTCATGTTCATAATCAGAGGGGTATTAATATGCATAATGGATCTGAACATATGATCCTCCACCAAGTAAACCAACTAGCATCAACTACAAGGAGTAATCAACACTACTAGCAACCCACAGGTACCAATCTGTGGTTTGGATACAAAGATTGGATACAAGAGATGAACTAGGGTTTGAGATGAGATGGTGCTGGTGAAGATGTTGATGGAGATTGACCCCCTCCCGATGAGAGGATCGTTGGTGATGATGATGGTGATGATTTCCCCCTCTTGGAGGGAAGTTTCCCCGGCAGAACAGCTCTGCCGGAGCCCTAGATTGGTTTCGTCAAGGTTCCGCCTCGTGGCGGCGGAATTTCTTCCCCAAAGCTTGCTTGTGATTTTTTCCTCGACGAAAAATCTCATATAACAGAATATGGGCATCGGAGGGCCACTAGGGGGCCCACGAGGCAGGGGGCGTGCCTAGGGGGGTAGGGCGCGCCCCCCACCCTCGTGGCCAGGGTGTGGCCCCCCTCTGGAACTTTCTTCGCTCAATATTTTTTATTAATTCCAAAAATGACTTCCGTGAAGTTTCAGGACTTTTGGAGCTGTGCAAAATAGGTCTCTAATATTTGCTCCTTTTCTAGCCCAGAATCCCAGCTGCCGGCATTCTCCCCCTCTGGAACTTTCTTCGCTCAATATTTTTTATTAATTCCAAAAAGGACTTCCGTGAAGTTTCAGGACTTTTGGAGCTGTGCAAAATAGGTCTCTAATATTTGCTCCTTTTCCAGCCCAGAATCCCAGCTGCCGGCATTCTCCCTCTTCATGTAAACCTTGTAAAATAAGAGAGAATAGGCATAAGTATTGTGACATAATGTGTAATAACAACCCATAATGCAATAAATATCGATATAAAGCATGATGCAAAATGGATGTATCAACTCCCCCAAGCTTAGACCTGGCTTGTCCTCAAGCGAAAGCCGAAATCAAAAAATATGTCCACATGTTTAGAGATAGAGGTGTCGATAAAAATAAAATACGGACATGAGGGCACCATGATCATTCTTAGAACAACAATATATATATAGTCATATGATCTCTTATGCTAAAGTAACAATTCAATCACAATTTCAAGTATGAATCATAAACTTTATTGAGAACCAACAAACTCCAATCTCAGTCACTGAGGCAATTGCAATTTATCATAACATAGGAAAGAGTCAATATAAGAGCTTTTCATCAAGTCCACATACTCAACAATCTTTAGTCTTTCACAATTGCTAACACTCACGCAATATTTATGGGTATGAAGTCTTAGTCGGACACAGAGAAAGATAGGGGCTTATAGTTTTGCGTCCCAGTGTTTTACCTCAAGGGTAATGTCAACAATATTAGTTCATGAAAACTCACATCCAATTAGCTATATATATCTGGATCTTTCCAACACATTGTGCTTGCCAAAGGATAAAATGTAAAAAGGAAAGGTGAATATCACCATGACTCCTTCCATGAAGTATAAGACAAGAATAAAAGATAGGCCCTTCGCAGAGGGAAGCAGAGGTTGTCATGCGCTTTTATGGTCGGATGCACGAAATCTTAATGCAAAAGAACGTCACTTTATATTTCCACTTGTGATATGGACCTTTATTATGCAGTCTGTCGCTTTTATTTCTTCCATATCACAAGATCGTATAAAGCTTATTTTCTCTGCACTAATAAGTCATACATATTTAGAGAGCAATTTTTATTGCTTGCACTGATGACAACTTACTTGAAGGATCTTACTCAATCCATAGGTAGATATGGTAGACTCTCATGGCAAAACTGGGTTTAGGGATGTTTGGAATCAGAAGTAGTATCTTTACTTGGTGCAAAGAAATTGGCTAGCATGAGAGGGAAAGGCAAGCTTAACATGTTGGATGATCCATGACAATATAATTTATCTCAGATGTAAGAAAACATAACCGATTACGTTGTCTTCCTTGTCCAACGTCAACTCTTAGCATGTCATACTTTAATGAGTGCTCACAATCATAAAAGATGTCCAAGATAGTATATTTATATGTGAACCTCTCTTCTTTATTACTTCCTATTAATTGCAACGATGACCAAAACTATGTTTGTCAACTCTCAACAACTTTTATTCATCATACTCTTTATATGTGAGCTCATTACTCTCCATAAGATCCATATGATCTCTTTATCTCTTTCTCCTTTTATTATTATTTTATTCCCTCAAGATCATAGCAAAATAATCAAGCCCTTGACTCAACACTAATCTTTATTATATATAGCTCACGGACTCGATTACATAGGAAGATCATAAAGCAAAACTCACAACTATATCATACTAAAACTTTATTCTACTAGATCAAGATATTATCAAAAGGATCGAACTAAGAAAAACGGTAAAGATAAAAATGATGGTGATACAATACCGGGGCACTCCCCCAAGCTTGGCAGTTGCCAAGGGGAGTGCCCATACCCGATGCTCAGTTCTTCTTTGTCGGTGAAGAGGGTGTTGGTGATGATGGGTAGTCGCACATCGAGCGTAAGAGATCCTCCAATTTGCGGATAATGCCCTTGAGTGCGATGATATGCTCCTTCAACAAAATATTTTCACTTGTGAGATACTTGTTTTGAATATGAGCTAACTCAATCATCTTGAAAGCCTCAATCTCCGTTGGGGTAAAGAGATTGTGGTGAGGTGGAAGGATGTCTTCTTCTACTACTACCGGAACTTGATCCCCCATGGCCTTCTTGATCCCATCATCCTTGTTGATCTCTCCGGGTTCTTCTCTCTTCAGCTCTATCTTCATTAGCCAAGCATCGTTGCCCTCATTGTTGGAGGAGGAGGGAGACGACATTATGCTTGGCCTTGACAACCCTGGCAGAAAACAGCTCGAAACAAGAACAAGAGATTTTTGCGTGATACGGTGGTCAAAACCTTCGGGAGATTATATAATGAAATTTTACTGACCAAAAGAAGTATTGTGCAAGAAAACAGAGTCCAGAGAGCACACGAGGTGCCCACGAGGCAGGGGGCGCGCCCTCCACCCTCGTGGAAGCCTCGTGTCCTTTTCGGTCTGCTTCTTATTTTCCTATTTTCTTAAATATTCCAAAACAGAGAAAAATTGCCATTAGAACTGTTTTGGAGTCGGTTTACTTACCGTACCACGTACCTATTCCTTGAGTCTGAAATGTTCTGGAAAGTGCCCCTTATGTATTCCTCCGGGGTTATCGTTTCAGTAATATTAGTTTCAACATTTATAAGATTACCTGAGATATAATGTTTGATTCTTTGACCGTTCACCACCTTTGGATTTGTGCCTTCGAAGTTGTTGATTTTTATGGCACCAGAACGATAGGCCTCCTCAATAACGTAAGGACCTTCCCATTTAGAGAGAAGTTTGCCTATAAAAAATCTTAAATGAGAGTTGTATAACAATACATAATCACCTACATTGAACTCACGTTTTTGTATCCTTTTATCATGCCATCTTTTAACTTTTTCTTTAAACAGCTTGGCATTTTCATAAGCCTGGGTTCTCCATTCATCAAGTGAGCTAATGTCAAATAACCTCTTCTCACCGGCAAGTTTGAAGTCATAGTTGAGCTCTTTAATAGCCTAATATGCCTTATGTTCTAGTTTAAGAGGTAAGTGACATGCTTTTCCATAAACCATTTTATAAGGAGACATACCCATAGGATTTTTATATGCAGTTCTATAAGCCCATAATGCATCATCAAGTTTCTTGGACCAATTCTTTCTAGATCTGTTAACAGTCTTTTGCAAAATTAATTTGAGCTCTCTGTTACTCAATTGTACTTGACCACTAGACTGTGGATGATAAGGAGATGCAATTCTATGATTAACATCATACTTAGCAAGCATTTTCCGAAAGGCACCATGAATGAAATGTGAACCACCATCGGTCATTAAATATCTAGGGACTACAAACCTCGGAAAAATAACTTCTTTAAGCATCTTAATAGAGGTGTTATGATCAACACTACTAGTTGGAATAGCTTCTACCCACTTAGTAACGTAATCAACATCAACTAAAATATGTTTATACCCATTAGAGGAAGGAAAAGGTCCCATATAATCAAAGCCCCAAACATCAAATGGTTCAATAACAAGTGAATAATTCATAGGCATTTCTTGACGTTTACTAATATTACCAATTCTTTGACATTCATCACAAGATAAGACAAACTTATGGGCATCCTTGAAGAGAGTAGGCCAATAAAAACCGGATTGCAATACCTTGTGCAGTTCTGTCTCCAGCATAATGTCCTCCATAGGCTTCAGAGTGACACTTGCGTAGGATCTGTTCCTGTTCATGCTCAGGTACACAACGTCTAATAACACCATCTACCCCTTGTTTATAAAGATGTGGGTCATCCCAAAAGTAATGTCTCAAATCATAGAAGAACTTTTTCTTTTGCTGGTATGTGAAACTTGATGGTATAAATTTAGCAACAAGATAATTAGCATAATCAGCATACCATGGAGCAGTACGAGAAGCATTTATGACATTTAATTGTTCATCAGGAAAGCTATCTGATATGTCTCCATCGTATCTACTTTTCCAAACACTTTTGCCCTTGTTTTGGACTCTAACTTGCATGATTTGAATGGAACTAACCCGGACTAACGATGTTTTCAGCAGAATTGCCATGGTGTTATTTTTGTGCAGAAATAAAAGTTCTCGGAATGACCTGAAAATCAACGGAGAATTATTTTGGAATATATAAAAATACTGGAAGAAAGATCCACGTCAGGGGGGCCTCCACCTGTCCATGAGGGTGGGGGGAGCGCACTACCCCCTGGGCGTGCCCCCTGCCTCATGGGCCCCCTGATGCTCCACCGACCTCAACTCCAACTCCATATATTCGTGTTCGAGGAGATAAAAATCAAAGAGAAGGATTCATCACGTTTTACAATACGGAGCCGCCGCCAAGCCCTAAACTCTCTCGGGAGGGCTGATCTGGAGTCCGTTCGGGGCTCCGGAGAGGGGAATCCGTCGCCATCGTCATCATCAACCTTCCTCCATAACCAATTTCATGATGCTCACCGCCGTGTGTGAGTAATTGCATCGTAGGCTTGCTGGACGGTGATGGGTTGGATGAGATTTATCATGTAATTGAGTTAAATTTGTTAGGGTTTGATCCCTAGTATCCACTATGTTCTGAGATTGATGTTGCTATGACTTTGCTATGCTTAATGCTTGTCACTAGGGCCCGAGTGCCATGATTTCAGATCTGAACCTATTATGTTTTCATCAATATATGAGAGTTCTAGATCCTATCTTGAAATTCTATAGCCACCTATTATGTGTTATGATCCGTTAACCCCAAAGTGACAATAATCGGGATACTTACCGGTGATGACCGTAGTTTGAGGAGTTCATGTATTCACTATGTGTTAATGCTTTGGTCCGGTACTATATTAAGAGGAGGCCTTAATATCCCTTAGTTTCCATTAGGACCCCGCTGCCACGGGAGGGTAGGACAAAAGATGTCATGCAAGTTCTTTTCCATAAGCACGTATGACTATATTCGGAATACATGCCTACATTACATTGATGAACTGGAGCTAGTTCTGTGTCACCCTATGTTATGACTGTTACATGATCGATCGCATCTGGCATAATTCTCCATCACTGATCCAATGTCTACGAGCTTTTCCATATATTGTTCTTCGCTTATTTACTTTTCCGTTGCTACTGTTACAATCACTACAAAACCCAAAAACATTGCTTTTGCCACCGTTACCTTTGCTATCGTTACCACTACTATCATATTACTTTGCTACTAAACACTTTGCTGCAGATATTAAATTTCCAGGTGTGCTTGGATTGACAACTCAGCTGCTAATACTTGAGAATATTCTTTGGCTCCCCTTGTGTCGAATCAATAAATTTGGGATGAATACTCTACCCTCGAAAACTGTTGTGATCCCCTATACTTGTGGGTTATCAAGACTATTTTCTAGCGCCATTGCCAGGGAGCATAGCTCTATTCTTTGAGTCACTTGGGATTTATATCTGCTTATCATTATGAAGAATTTGAAAGATCCAAGAACCAAGATCTATCCCTCAACTACGAGGGGAGGTAAGGAACTGCCATCTAGCTCTGCACTTGATTCACCTTCTGTTTTGAGTAAGCTTGCGACACCAAAACCTGCTTCTGCTATTGATTCTGATATGTCGCATGTTATTGATGATGCCACTTCTGCTATGCATGATACTTATGATGAAACTACTTCTATGCTTGATACTACTATGCCACTTGGTGAATTTCTTGCTAAACAACTTGCTAGGGCTAGAGAGAATGAAATTATTGAAACTGATAATATTGATGAAAGTGATGATGAAGATTCTCCCCCTAGATATGAATTGCCTATTGTTCCTGAGGGTTATGTTATGGATGAAGAAACTGCTAGAGACTTTCTTGCTTGCAATGATAGAAGTGATCTTAAGAAACTACTAGCTAAGCTGAAACAAAAAACTTTGAATGCTAGAATGAAATATGATCCTGCTTATGCTACATCACCTATCTTTGTTACTGATAAGGATTATGATTTATCTGTTGATCCTGAGTTAATTACTTTGGTTGAATCTAATCCTTTCTATGGCTATGAATTTGAAACTATTGTGGCACGTCTTACTAAATTAAATGATATATCTACCCTGTTTACTAATGATGAGAAAACTCGCTACTATTATATCCTTAAATTATTTCCATTCTCATTAAAGGGTGATGCTAAGATATGGTTTAATTCTCTTGATCCTGGTTGTGTGTGTAGTCCCCAGGATATGATTTACTACTTCTCTGCTAAATATTTCCCCGCTCATAAGAAACAAGCTGCTTTAAGGGAAATATATAATTTTGTGCAAATTGAAGAAGGGAGTCTCCCACAAGCTTTGGGGAGGCTTCTTCGATTACTTAATGCTTTGCCTGATGATCGTCTCAAGAAGAGAAATACTTGATATCTTTTATAATGGACTAACCGATGCTTCCAGAGATTACCTGGATAGTTGTGCTAGTTGTGTTTTCAGGGAAATAACTGTTGATCAAGATGAAATTCTATTGAATAATATGTTGACCAATGAAAATAATTGGACACTTCCTGAACCAAATCCTAAGCCAACTCCAAAGAAAAGGGGTATTCTATTTCTCAGTCCTGAAGATATGCAAGAGGCAAAGAAATCTATGAAAGAAAAAGGTATTAAAGCTGAAGATGTTAAGAATTTACCTCCTATTGAAGAAATACATGGTATTAATTTGCCGCCTGTTGAAGAAACACATGTTCTCGATAACCCGACACAGGTAGTAAAGGTAAATTCTCTCTATAGATATGATAAAGCTGAAATCCCTCCTGCTAAGTTTGCTAGCCAATGCTTAGATGAATTTGATAACTTTATGGTTAAGCAAGAAGATTTTAATGCTTATGTTGGTAGACAATTGAAACATAATGCTTACATGATTGAACACTTGAGTGATTATATGGCTAATGTTAAAGGTGAACTTAAACTTATTAGTAAACATGCTTCTATGGTTACCACTCAAGTAGAACAAGTGCTTAAAGCTCAGAATGATTTGCTCAATGAATTAAACAGTAAGAAGAATGATAATGCTGTTAGAGTTATGACTAGAGGTGGTAAAATGACTCAGGAACCTTTGTATCCTGAGGGCCACCCTAAGAGAATTGAGCAAGATTCTCAAAGAACTACCATAGATGCACCTAGTCCCTCTAAAAGGAAGAGAAAGAAAAATGATAGGACTTTGCATGCTACTAGTGAACCTGTTGTTGACACACCTGAGAATCCCAATGATATTTCTATCTCTGATGCTGAAACACAATCTGGTAATGAACATGAACCTAGTGATAATGTTAATGATGATGTTCATGTTGATGCTCAACATAGCAATGATAATGATGTAGAGATTGAACCCGCTGTTGATCTTTATAACCCACAATCAAGGAATCAACGTTATGATAAGAGAGACTTTGTTGCTAGGAAGCACGATAAAGAAAGAGAACCATGGGTTCAGAAACCCATGCCCTTTCCTCCTAAACCATCCAAGAAAAAGGATGATGAGGATTTTGAGCGCTTTGCTGAAATGATTAGACCTATCTTTTTGCGTATGCGTTTGACTGATATGCTTAAAATGAATCCTTATGCTAAATATATGAAGGAAATTGTTACAAATAAAATAAAGATACCGGAAGCTGAAATTTCCACCATGCTTGCTAATTATACTTTTAAGGGTGGAATACCAAAGAAACTTGGAGATCCAGGAGTACCAATGATACGTCTCCAACGTATCTATAATTTTTGATTGTTCCATGCTATTATATTATCTGTTTTGGATGTTTATGGGCTTTATTATGCACTTTTATATTATTTTTGGGACTAACCTATTAGCCTAGAGCCCAGTGTCGGTTTCTATTTTTTCCTTGTTTTAGAGTATCGCAGAAAAGGAAAATCAAACGGAGTCCAATTGACCTGAAACTTCACAAAACTTATTTTTGGACCAGAAGAAGCCCACGAAGTATTGGAGATGGACCAGGAGAGTCCCGGGCTGCCCACGAGGGTGGGGGGGGGCACCCCCCTGCCTCGTGGACAGCCCGGAGGTCCACCGACGTACTTCTTCCTCCCAAATATACCCATATACCCTAAAAACATTGGGGGGCACAATAAATTGGGAGTTCCGCCGTCAGAAGCCTCCGTTGCTATCAAAAACCAATCTAGACCCGTTTTGGCACCCTGCCGGAGGGGGGAACCCCTCACCGGTGGCCATCTTCGTCATCCCGGTGCTCTCCATGACGAGGAAGGAGTAGTTCTCCCTCAGGGCTGAGGGTATGTACTAGTAGCTATGTGTTTGATCTCTCTCTCTCTCTCTCTCTCTCTCTCTCTCTCGTGTTCTTGAGGTGGTACGATCTTGATGTATCGCGAGCTTTGCTATTATATTTGGATCTTATGATGTTTCTCCCCCTCTACTCTCTTGTGATGAATTGAGTTTTCCCTTTGGAGTTATCTTATCGGATTGAGTCTTTAAGGATTTGAGAATACTTGATGTATGTATTGCATGTGCTTACCTGTGGTGACAATGGGATAACACGTGATCCACTTGATGTATGTTTTGGTGATCAACTTGCGAGTTCCGTGAACTTATGCATAGGGGTTGGCACACATTTTCGTCTTGACTCTCCAGTAGAAACTTTGGGGCACTCTTTGAAGTACTTTGTGTTGGTTTGAATAGATGAATATGAGATTGTGTGATGCATATCGTATAATCATACCCATGGATACTTGAGGTGACATTGGAGTATATAGGTGACATTAGGGTTTTGGCTGATTTGTGTCTTAAGGTGTTATTCTAGTATGAACTCTATGATAGATTGAACGGAAAGAATAGCTTCATGTTATTGTACTACAAACTCTTGAATAGATCGATCAGAAAGGATAACTTTGAGGTGGTTTCGTACCCTACCATAATCTCTTCGTTTGTTCTCTGCTATTAGTGACTTTGGAGTGACTCTTTGTTGCATGTTGAGGGATAGTTATATGATCCAATTATGCTATTATTGTTGAGAGAACTTGCACTAGTGAAATTATGAACCCTAGGACTTGTTTCAACGCATTGCAATACCGTTTGTTCTCACTTTTATCATTAGTTACCTTGCTGTTTTTATATTTTCAGATTACAAAAACCTTTATCTACCATCCATATACCACTTGTATCACCATCTGTTCGCCGAACTAGTACACCTATACAATTTACCATTGTATTGGGTGTGTTGGAGACATAAGAGACTCTTTGTTATTTGGTTGCAGGGTTGCTTGAGAGAGACCATCTTCATCCTACGCCTGCTACGGATTGATAAACTTTAGGTCATCCACTTGAGGGAAATTTGTTACTGTCCTACAAACCTCTGCACTTGGAGGCCCAACAATGTCTACAAGAAGAAGGTTGTGTAGTAGACATCAACCAACTATACCATGCTCCATTAAAATAAACTATGTTAAAAATACTTTATGTGATCTTGGAGCCGGTGTTAGTGTTATGCCTCTCTCTTTATATCGTAGACTTGATTTGAATAAGTTGACACCTACTGAAATATCTTTGCAAATGGCTGATAAATCAACTGCTATACCTGTCGGTGTTTGTGAGGATGTGCCTATTGTGGTTGCAAATGTTACTATCTTAACGGACTTTGTTATTCTTGATATTCCCGAGGATGATAGTATGTCTATTATTCTTGGAAGAACCTTTTTGAATACTGCATTGCACCAAAGGCAATGTCACTTTTCATGTTAATGATAATGAGCATACGGTACACTTTCCGAGGAAACAACCTCAAGTCCACAGTATCAATTCTGTTGGAAAATTTTCAACAATCACTATTGGAGGTTTTGAATTTCCTCTTCCTACTGTCAAGAAGAAATATGATATTCTTATTGTTGTGGACATGCATATCCCCGTTGAGGTAACCTAGTGTTATTCGAAAATTCTCCGGTTCCATGTTATTCGGAATGAGTTTGTTAACAAGACCTGGTCAACCTTGTTAGTGGATTCCTTTTGATGAGCATGAGATGGATGAATTTAGAAAACACAACTCTCTGTACCCTCTTTTCACTTTCGGTTATTTATATTAAATAAAGCAAAAATAATATTTTTCTGTCTGTTTTCTGAATTATCAATGCAATAAAAAATACCCCGAAAATAAAAGTTCTCCAAATGCCCTGAAAATTAAATATGATTTTTTCTAGAATATTTGAGAATATCTGGCACTGAGAACACAACAGGGGGAGCAAGCACCTGGCCACAAGGGTCCAGGGCGCGCCCACCCCCTGGGCGCGCCCCTGCCTTGTGGGCCCATGGTGGCTCCCCTCCACTTATTCCAGCTACCACACACTCCTTCCTCCCAAAAACATCACTAGCCAGCTCAAACCCGAGTCCAAGCTCATCTTGCTGCCATTTTCGATCTCCTTGCTCAAAGCTCCATTCACAAAACTGCTTTGGGGGATTGTTCTTTGGTATGTGACTCCTCCAATGGTCCAATTAGTTTTTGTTCTAGTGCTTTATTCATTGCAAATTTTTGCTGCTTAGGTGACCCTGTTCTTGAGCTTGCATGTCAAATTTATGTGGTCAAAAGTAGTTTTAATGCATGATATTGCCTCTAGGCACTTGTAGGAGTAGTTGCTATCAATATTGTTGAGTTTGGTTCACTTTTATTTTGAAGTTACTAAAAAAATTAGAAATTTTTCAAAGGAAGAAATACGTTTAGGAAAATGTACCAAGGTGGTTCTTCAAGGAAGGAAGCACCCAGACTCGCAATACGCGATGCAGACGAGGAACCACCAAGGGATGCTCAAGTGCGGCCCTGCGAATGGTCGTCAGAGGACTTCATGGTTCGAGCGGGAATCAAGGAGGAATTTGAAGCTTATGTGCGTAATGCTGACCTTGAGAGCTTCTAGGAAGATAAGTGCCGCCAATAGCTCTATTTAACCGATTCATTTGTGAGAAGGTTTAAATTCTCATCATCTCGCAATTCTCAAACTGTCCTGTTTGATCTTTATGATAAATCTTATACAATGGACTTAGAAGATTTTACCACTGCTTGTAAACTCCCACAGTGGGGTGATGTTAGTGAACCTCGCAAGTCTGAATTTAGAGATTTTCTTGCTAGTATAACTGTGGGGGAATCTAGAGATGTGACGCAAGCTACCATAGGGAGCATTCATTTTCCTGCTATACATTTTTTTGCTCTCTTCATAGGTAGATGCATTAATGGTAAAGATGAAGCATGTCACATGTGTGTGCCTGATCTTAGCGTTCTCAGAAGCGCTATTTTAGGAGATAAACAATACAACTTGGGGGCTATCGCTGCACGTAGGTTGCATAATAATCGTACTCATGGAGATTTCTTTGGTTGAATTTATGCAATCCGTATAGCTAACTTTCTTGAGATACCCATACGTGGAGATGATATTGAGTTGCCTCCTTCTTATTTAGATTATGAGGCTATGGTTCGTCATCAGTTTGTTGAGAGGAACGTTCAGTTCCTCCAGTACTGACTAATCTTTGATAGACGATGCACCTATCACGTCGCTGTTCCTGCCCCTACTTTCTTTGACTTTAAGGCAAAGGGGAGATATGTTATAACCAGGGAGGAGGCGACCGAGTACGAGAGGAGGGCGGAGACAACTCGCCTCCAAGCTGCAGCTCATCAGGAAATTGCCGCTGCATCCGAGTACGACCCCAGCTATTACTTTGGATATCCGCCAGGCCAGCCGTGGCCATAGACTAACTTAGGCCAAAAAGCCTAAGCTTGGGGGAGTACGTATTTCTCACCGACATTACATTCATGTTCACACACTCATGCTAGTTGTCGGTGCTCATACTTTTTCATTGTAATATCCATGGTAGTTTATTTCCCTTCTTATGATTTCTTCTTGTGTGTTTGATAAACCTTAAGAAAAACCAAAAAAAAAATAGTTGTAGCTCTTAGTTAGTTTACCTTCCATGCCTGTAGTGGTAGTAATTAAAAAGAAAACCCAAAAAGATTTCTCGTTCTTCTTTTGCTTGGTGGGAGCTCTCCTATGTAGATAGTTTTATTTCTTTTCTTGTTCTTTGGGGGTCGAGAGGAGAAGACCATAATGAAAATGTTAAGTGGCTCTTATATGCATTATTGTTGATCTAACAAAGAGCCCATATTGCCTTGTCTTCTCTCTTGAATTGAATGCTTGCAGATTCCAGCTTAGTCCAATGCACATGCACTATTATTATTTTCCACACTATTCGGTCGTGCAAGTGAAAGGCAATAATGATGATTATATGATGAACTTATTGAGATGAGAAAAGCTAGTATGAACTCGAGCTCTCTTGTTTTTGTAAATATGATTAGTTCATCGTTCCTGATTTAGCCTATTATGAAAGAAACATATTTGCAATGACAATTAGAGATTGTAGTTGCTTATGCCATGCTTAATTAGCTAGGAGCTTATAATGGTTTACCTTGCGTGCCAACATGCTATTAAAATGGTTGTGATGTGGTATGATAGGGTGGTATCCTCTTTTGAACGATTCGAGTGGCTTGACTTGGCACATGTTCACACATATAGTTGAAACAAAATCAACATAGGCTCTACGATATTTATGTTCGTGGTGCATTATATCCTACTCATTCTTGCATTCGGTGTTGATTAATTTTAATGCATGTTCATGACTGTTGTCGCTCTCTAGCTGGTCGCTTCCCAGTTTTTTTCTAGCCTTCACTTGTACTAAGCAGGAATACTGCTTGTGCATCCAATTCCATAAACCCCAAAGTTATTCCATATGAGTCCACCATACCTACCTATATACGGTATCTACCTGCCGTTCCAAGTAAATTTGTATGTGCCGAACTCTAAAACCTTCAAATAAACATCCTGTTTTGTATGCTCGAATAACTCATGTATCAACTAGGGCTGTCTCTATCTTCCATGCTAGGCAGGTTATTCTCAAGAGGAGTAGACTCCGCTCCTCACTCATGAGAAAGTGGCTGGTCACTGGGATGCCCAATCCCATGCTTTATGCAAATGAAATCAAAATAATTGCAAACAAAACTCCCCCGGGACTCTTGTTAGTTGGAGGCACTCGTTGTTTGGAGCAAGCCATGGATTGATGCTTGTTGGTGGAGGGGGAGTATAAACTTTACCATTCTGTTTGGGAACCGCCTATATTGTGTGTAGCATGGAAGATATCGAGATCTCTTGGTTGTTATGTTGACAATGAAAGTATACCGCTCAAAGTATTATTCATATCTATTTCAAAACCGAGCTCTGGCACCTCTACAAATCCCTGCTTCCCTCTGCGAAGGGCCTATCTATTTACTTTCATGTTGAGTCATCATCCTCTTATTAAAAAGCACCAGTTGGAGAGCACCGCTGTCATTTGCATCCATTACTGTTAGTTTACATTGAGTATGAATTGACTGGATCTCTTTTACCATGAATTACAATGTCTAGTGAGTCCTTGGTCTTTAAAGGTGCTCTGCATTTATGTTTTGCGGTCTCAGAAAGGGCTAGCGAGATACCATCTTGTCATATCATATCATGATTATTTTGAGAAAGTGTTGTCATCCGAGATTTGTTATTATTGCTCGCTAGCTAATTATGCCATTGATATGAGTAAACATGATACCTAAGAGTTATTGTGAATATGGTTAGTTCAAAATCTTTGTTGAAAACTTGAATGCTGGCTTTACATATTTACAACAACGAGAGCAAACAGAGTTTGTAAAAGTTTTTCTTTATCACTTTCAGTTTATCAACTGAATTGCTTGAGGACAAACAAAGGTTTAAGCTTGGGGGAGTTGATACGTCTCCGTCGTATCTACTTTTCCAAACACTTTTGCCCTTGTTTTGGACTCTAACTTGCATGATTTGAATGGAACTTACCCGGACTGACGCTGTTTTCAGCAGAATTGCTGTCGGTGTCAAAACCGGCGGATCTCGGGTAGAGGGTCCCGAACTGTGCGTCTAGACCGAGTGGTAACAGGAGGCAGGGGACACAATGTTTTACCCAGGTTCGGGCCCTCTTGATGGAGGTAAAACCCTATGTCCTGCTTGATTAATATTGATGATATGGGTAGTACAAGAGTAGATCTACCATGATATCAGAGAGGCTAAACCCTAGAAGCTAGCCTATGGTATGATTGTATGTTGTCCTACAGACTAAAACCCTCTGGTTTATATAGACACCGAGGAGGGTTAGGGTTACACAAGGTCGGTTACAAAGGAGGAGATATCCATATCCGTATTGCCTAGCTTGCCTTCCATGCCAAGTAGAGTCCTATCCGGACACGAGACGAAGTCTTCAATCTTGTATCTTCATAGTCTAATAGTCCGGCCAAAGGATATAATCCGGCTGTCCGGAGACCCCCTAATCCAGGACTCCCTTAGTAGCCCCTGAACCAGGCTTCAATGACGATGAGTCCGGCGCGCAGTATTGTCTTCGGCATTGCAAGGTGGGTTCCTCCTCCGAATACATCACAGAAGAATTTGAATACGAGGGTAGTGTCTGACCCTGCAACATAAGTTCCACATACTTCTGTAGAGAGAATAATATTTCCGCAAATCTAATTTGCTGACTTGTTTTGACAGTATGACGTTATGTCATGGCCCGGTGATTATTTGAACCGTTTCCTTTAACTAGCCGCGCACACAACGCGAGGAAGTTTTTCGACACGTCTTGTCAAAGCAGAGATCGTGTCCCCTTATTACGGGATTCTCATCAATACGGGTGTGGGTAACCCAACCGCGCCATCGATTATGGCGCTTGGGGGATAAGCGAGTTTTACCAAGCAAGTGGGGACGCTTAGTTTCGTCCGCCCATATAAAGGGATAAGGATTCACCTTTCTATCCATGCTTTCTTCCTCCTTTGCTCATCCGTTTTCTCACACTCGAGCTCTAGTGCCCAAGTCCGCACTTCCCACCTCAACCTTCTCCAACCATGTCCGGAGCGGGAGGCAGGTGGATGGTCTCCTCCGTCATGGATGGAGACATCAAGAAGCTGAGGAGAGCCGGATACCTGCCCGATGACATCGCGCACCGGCTCCCAGATGAGGGGCAGCTCATCCCCACCCCCAGGCCCCATGAGAGGGTAGTGTTTGTCACGCATTTCCTCCGCGGACTGGGATTCCCTCTCCACCCATTCGTCCGGGGGCTCATGTTCTATTACAGCCTGGATTTCCACGATCTGGCCCCGAACTTCATCCTCAACATCTCGGTGTTTATCATTGTGTGCGAGGCCTTCCTCCGCATCAAGCCCCACTTCGGCTTATGGTTGAAGACCTTCAATGTCAAGCCGAAGGTTGTGGGCGGCCGCCAGGCGGAGTGCGGAGGTGCCATGGTGGGCAAGATGCCCAACGTAACATGGCTCGAGGGATCCTTTGTGGAAACCATAAAGGGGTGGCAATCGGGGTGGTTCTACATCACCGAGCCGCGCGACCCTGCATGGGCAGCGACCCCCGAGTTCCGACCTGGCATCCCCACGCGGCTCACCTCCTGGAAAGAGAAGGGCCTGTCCTGGAGTAGTTCGGGAGAGCTGACCGGACTCCAAACATGTATTCAGAACATGGTGAACAAGAAGCTCAAACTCGTCAACGTGGTCCAGGTCATGCTCCACCGCCGGATCCTCCCGTGCCAACAACGGGAGTTCAACTTGTGGGAGTTCGACCCGGCGCAGCACCGAACTCTGAACAGGCTCTTCGACACAACTCATGAAGATGCTTGGAGGGTGCTGTTCAAAAGCGCCGAGGTCCCCCCTCCCATTACTGAGGATCGCGGATTCAGCGCGAAGCACCAAGCCAGTGCGGTAAGCTGCTTTACCTTTCACAGGATACTTATTTTTTATAGATTGACTCCATGCGGGATCTAAACTCCCGTACCTTTGACAGGACTGGCAGGAGACGGCCGGACAGGTCTACTGTCCGGCTCCTTTGCCCAAGGGCCCAGCTGACGCTCTCCTGGCGAAGATGCTGACTCCGACTCCTTATACGGTGCCGGAGAAGACCAAGAAGACCAAGGGAACTCGAAAGAGTTCCCGACGGCAGGCGTCGTCGGACTCACCGTCCGATGACTCTGCGGCGCACTCCTCCCCCGAAGACGAGGAATAAGAAGAAGATGCTCCCCCTCCGACTGGGGGAGATAAGAAAAGGAAGGCCGCCCCAACTGGGGGGGGGGGGCGAAGGGTCCAAGAAGGGAAGGACTCTCCTTCCAGACAGTTCCACCGCCGCCGACGAAGGAGAAGACGAGTGGTTGCCCAGGGCCAAGCCCCTGGGGAGATCATAAGTATTCGGATACCAGAGTAACTCATAGCGTTCCTTTGTCGCACTGCTTTCCCTAACGCCGAACATAATTATGCAGGCCGCCACGAGCCAGTATCGATGTATCATCGGACGGCTCCCTGGGCTCGTCGGACATGCATAGCGATCCAGTCCCGACCGCCACCTCCCCTCATCCTGCCGACAACGCCGAGGTGCTATCTCAAGAGGCACCGGATCGAGGGGAGACAGTCCCGAAGGCGCCTCAAGGCGACCTTTCGGACTCCGGGAGCCGAGGGGACGGGGCTCCTGAGAGCTCCGAGTTCGGCCCTCAGCCGAACACCACGCCGGAACCTCCAGTGGTTCTGGGCTCGGGCAGGCGGCCTCCTTCTAAGAGGGGCAAGACGCCTGTGCTGGTGACCTCTATCCAACCAGAGGCGCTGGACAATCTGCTGGAAGCGCTTCGCAGCGCTTCCATCGACGAGGAGCACCGTACTATTATGAGTGCGGTGGTCCAGAAGGTTCAGTCCGCCAAGAGCGGGTTGACTGAAGCCTGTGCCAGCCTTCTAACAGGCTTTGAGGTAAGTGTTTTAAAATGTAGTAGAAATATTACTGCATAGACAGTAGCCCCTGATGCTTTGTTCGGTGTTCACAAAGAAAAGCCGAACAGAGGATCAAATAAAATCGCAGGAGTCTAATATAAGTATGTCAATATGCATATGCAGGCTTCGTTGCTGGCGTCCGCCGCACTGACTGCGGAGGTCGCCGTACTGAAGCTTGACCTTGAGGGGTCCAGGAAAGAGCTCGGCCTTGTCAAGAGGTAGCTCGAGGAGAACAAGGGTAAGTAATACCCTATCTATAGATATGTATATATAAAAGAAGACGCGATTGCAAAATGATAGGATCATCGTATATTCGCCAGGGGCCACGATCGAGGTGGTGACCCTAAAGCAAGCGCTAACCAAGGCCGAAGATAACGCGGCCAAGGAGCGCACCAAGCGAGAGAAGCACGAGGCTCGGGTGGGCGAGGTGCAGCAAGAGCTCCAGGCTCTCGTGGCGAAGCACGAGGCGTTGGAGCTTGACTCAAAGACGCGGGAGTCTAAGCTTGCCGCGGCCCTCAAGAGCGCAAAAAGTGCCAAGGCCGAAGCCCAAAGGGCCCTCCAGGAGATCGACGCAATGAAGAAGATAGCGGCGGGTAAGGATTTCTATATGCAAAGCAAGCATGTAAAAGTAAATTGCCGATTACTTACCTGAATCCGGAGCTCTCCAAGAGCATTCGCAGATTTGCCCCGCAGCGTGTCCGATGCCGCACAATTTTACCAGGCCGAGGATGGAAGCTCAACGGAGAAGCTGTTCTGGTCTCAGTATGCTGAGGCCGAACATCCGGTGCCAATGAGCGACCAGCTGAAGTAGATGGTCGAGCTACATAAGGCGGCCGATCAGGCCATGAAGGGCTTTATAGTCCGGCTGTGGCCTGGCGACGCCCTTCCGAACAGCTTCTTCGGCCTGGTGAGGCGGCTTGTGGATGCCTGCCTGCGGCTGGAGGTCGTCAAGCGATCTGTCTGCATTGAGGGTGCATGCCGGGCTTTCGCCTGTGTGAAATTGCAGTGGGTCAAGCTAGACGCCGTGAAGCTGATCAAGGAGGGGCCGCCAGAGGGCAAGGAGCACCGCCACCCCGAGATGTACTACGAGGGTGTTCTGCCGGGTGCCCGTCTCATAGCGGACGAGTGTTCAAAAGATGTAATATTTGAGTGAGACTTGCTCGTTTTATCCTGTATTTATGAAAACTTGTTTCATATGCGATGTGCAACACTTGTTTGAATTTAAAATATCACCTTCTGTTTGGCTGTTTATCCAATCTGAGAGATGGCTAGTCCTCGGCTTCTGCCCCCATGCCACGAGTGCTAGGATGTTCGGGATAAACTTGAGCATTCTTGTTCCCATGTTTGGGTCCTTCGAGGGAGGTGCTCAGCACAGCGAACAAGGGAACCAGACTAATAATGCTTTATCACTCTCACTTAGCCATAGAATTCTATAATTTTAAATTTCGGTGAAGCCCCTGGTATTCGGAAGGCTGAATTTGGGGCGCGATACACGCCTTTAAGCCGGACAGGGCCGGCCCCTCGCTCTAAGCGGCATAAGTCTTTAGTGACTCAAAAACCTCGCCGAACAGCGACCAGTCTCTCACATTATCATGACAGTCAGTTTTAGCTTTCTCTACTGAGGTGCTGAACCCAGCAGAACTGGGGCACAATCACAGTAGTTCTCCTAGCGCTACCTTAGCCGATAGAGCGGAACGTAAGGTACCAAAACATAGGAGCCGGGCAAACCCAACATTTGACCAAAGACATGATTCGGAGCTAATGCATATAATGCTATAAGTTCGGGGTGCCGCACTTGTGAAAGTGTTCGGACTTTTCACACCGTATTGTGGGGTACGTAAGCCCCTGGTGTATTGGCCGTACCAAAGTGTACGGTTGCAAGGCGTCATTAATGAACACACACACACACACACACACACACACACACACACACATATATATATATATATATATATAACAAGAATGCAATAATAGTCGTAATGTCATGCATTGTTTATTCAAAAAATTGCGTTAAAGCAGAGTGATACAGATAGTGTGATAAGCAAAGAGTGGGACTATGTCCCTTCCAAGGGAAAGCTGAGGAATGATATTAAATCGAATATTTCGCTCGTTACTGTAATCCACCTGGGAATTCCGTGGTATGACGTAGCTGTCTGCCTCCTTAGTTGCTACATCATGTGTTCGGCAATAGTGCTGCCGGGCAGTGTTTCCAGAGATTAAGGTCCTGAAAAAAATAACCAAGCGGGAAGCCCCTAGTGCGGTTTAAGCCGTGTCTTGGGGCGTTCCACAGTTGTGCCCCCCTCCCCACCTGTGCCCATGGTATTTTTAATGCGTAATTATGTACGCGTGGCATGAGTTTCGCCGTTGGGCTGGGATTGGGGTGGCCGCCGTATTGCTACGCAAGATCAGATCGCGCTAGGCAGTCTATTTGCCGATTGCTCCGAGCGAGCTTGAAGGTGTCCGGGCTTTGAAGTGCCGAACTGGTTGATTGCCTTGAGAGGCTGCTTTGCGCTTCTGCTGCGAGGGCCGCGGTGTGCTCCTCTGTTCGGAGAGAGCGCTCTGTGTTTCCATTGACTGTATTAACTCCGCGAGGTCCTGGCATCTTGAGCTTGAGGTATGCATAATGCGGTACTGCATTGAATCTAGCAAATGCGGTTCGCCCGAGCAGCGTGTGATAACCACTGCGGAACGGGACTATATCGAAGATTAACTCTTCGCTTCGGAAGTTATTCGGGGATCCGAAGACCACTTCCAGTGTAATTGAGCCTGTGCAATGGGCCTCTACACCTGGAATGACGCCTTTAAAGGTCGTTTTTGTGGGTTTGATCCTTGAGGGGTCTATACCCATTTTGCACACTGTGTCCTGATAAAGCAGGTTCAGGATGCTGCCGCCATCCATAAGGACTCGAGTGAGGTGAAATCCATTAATGATTGGGTCTAGGACCAGTGCGGCGAATCCGCCATGACGGATACTAGTGGGGTGGTCCCTGCGATCGAAGGTGATCGGACAGGAGGACCATGGGTTGAACTTTGGGGCGACTGGCTCCAACACATATACGTCCCTGAGCGCACGCCTCCGCTCCCTCTTGGGGATGTGGGTTGCGTATATCATGTTCACCGTCCGCACTTGTGGGGGAAACCTCTTCTGTCCTCCGGTGTGCGGCCGCCGGGGCTCCTCCTCGTCATCGCTATGCGGCCCCTTGTCCTTGTATTCGGCAATTAACTTGTCGGCCTGCTTGAACACCCAACAATCCCTGTTGGTGTGATTGGCTGGATTGTCTGGGGTGCCATGTATTTGACACGAGCGATCGAGTATACGGTCCAAGTTGGACGGACCCGGCGTACTTTGTTTGAATGGCTTTTTCCGCTGACCGGGTTTAGAGCCTTTGAATCCGGCATTGACTGCCGTATCCTCGGTATTTTCGCTGTTAATGCGGCGCTTATGTTTGTTGCGACGTGACCTTCTATTGCCGTCCTTGGTATCAGAGGTACCATGGTTCTTTGATATGTTATTACTACGAGCCAGCCAGCTGTCTTCTCCCGCACAAAAGCGGGTCATGAGCGTCGTGAGAGCTGCCATAGATTTCGGCTTTTCCTGACCAAGGTGCCGGGCTAGCCACTCGTCTCGGATGTTGTGTTTGAAAGCCGCTAAGGCCTCTGCATCCGGACAGTCGGCGATTTGATTTTTCTTTGTAAGGAACCGAATCCAGAATTGCCTGGCCGACTCTTCCGGCTACTGAATTATGTGGCTCAAGTCATCGGTGTCTGGTGGTCGCACATAAGTGCCCTGAAAGTTGTCGAGGAATGCGGCTTCCAGATCTTCCCAACAGCTAATGGAGTCCGCCGGCAAGCTGTTAAGCCAATGCCGCGCTGGTCCTTTGTGCTTTAATGGGAGGTATTTGTGTTGGAAATATGCCCTAGAGGCAATAATAAATTGATTATTATATTTCCTTGTTCATGATAATCATTTATTATCCATGCTATAATTGTATTGATAGGAAACTCAGATACATGTGTTGATACATAGACAACACCATGTCCCTAGTAAGCCTCTAGTTGACTAGCTCGTTGATCAATAGATGGTCACGGTTTCCTGACCATGGACATTGGATGTCGTTGATAACGGGATCACATCATTAGGAGAATGATGTGATGGACAAGACCCAATCCTAAGCCTAGCACAAAGATCATGTAGTTCGTATGCTAAAGCTTTTCTAATGTCAAGTATCATTTCCTTAGACCATGAGATTGTGCAACTCCCAGATACCGTAGGAATGCTTTGGGTGTACCAAACGTCACAATGTAACTAGGTGGCTATAAAGGTGCACTACGGGTATCTCCGAAAGTGTCTGTTGGGTTGGCACGAATCGAGACTGGGATTTGTCACTCCGTGTAAACGGAGAGGTATCTCTGGGCCCACTCGGTAGGACATCATCATAATGTGCACAATGTGATCAAGGAGTTGATCACGGGATGATTTGTTACGGAACGAGTAAAGAGACTTGCCGGTAACGAGATTGAACAAGGTATCGGGATACCGACGATCGAATCTCGGGCAAGTATCGTACCGCTAGACAAAGGGAATTGTATACGGGATTGATTAAGTCCTTGACATTGTGGTTCATCCGATGAGATCATCGTGGAACATGTGGGAGCCAACATGGGTATCCAGATCCCACTGTTGGTTATTGACCGGAGAGTCATCTCGGTCATGTCTGCATGTCTCCCGAACCCGTAGGGTCTACACACTTAAGGTTCGGTGACGCTAGGGTTATACAGATATTAGTATGCGGTAACACGAAAGTTGTTCGGAGTCCCGGATGAGATCCCGGACGTCACGAGGAGTTTCGGAATGGTCCGGAGGTAAAGAATTATATATAGGAAGTGCTATTTCGGCTATCGGGACAAGTTTCGGGGTCACCAGTATTGTACCGGGACCACCGGAAGGGTCCCGGGGGTCCACCGAGTGGGGCCACCTGCCCCGGGGGCCACATGGGCTGTAGGGGGTGCGCCTTGGCCTACATGGGCCAAGGGCACCAGCCCCTAGAGGCCCATGCGCCAAAGGGACAAGAGGAGGGGAGAGTCCTAAAGGGGGAAGGCACCTCCGAGGTGCCTTGGGGAGGATGGACTCCTCCCCCCCTTGTCCGCACCCTTCCTTGGAGGAAGGGGCAAGGCTGCGACCTCCCCCTCTCCCTTGGCCCTATATATAGTGGGGAGAAGGGAGGGCAACCAAACCTAAGCCCTGGCGCCTCCCTCTCCCTCCCATGACACATCTCCCTCCTCCCGCAGCGCTTGGCGAAGCCCTGTTGGAATCCCGCTACTTCCACCACCACGCCGTCGTGTTGTTGGATCTCCATCAACCTCTCCTCCCCCCTTGCTGGATCAAGAAGGAGGAGACTTCACTGCTCCGTACGTGTGTTGAACGCGGAGGTGCCGTCCGTTCGGCGCTAGGATCATCGGTGATTTGGACCACGACGAGTACGACTCCATCAACCCCGTTCTCTTGAATGCTTCCGCGCGCGATCTACAAGGGTATGTAGATCCACTCCTCCCTCATTGCTAGATGACTCCATAGATAGATCTTGGTGACACGTAGGAAAATTTTGAATTTGTTCTACGTTCCCCAACAATTTGATGGCGTGTAAGTCTTCACCGCGGGCCATGTGGATGTGGAGGAGGAAATCCTTGATCCATACTACGGGATCTGTTGTGCCGTCGTATGATTCAATATTTACAGGTTTGAAACCTTCTGGGAATTGATGATCCATTACTTCATCTGTGAAGCATAAGGGGTGTGCGGCGCCTCTGTATTGGGCTATATCGCGACGCAGCTCGAATGGGTCTTGCCCGCTGTGTTCAGCCCGACCGGATTTGCTTTTATTGTATCCAGCATGACGTTTATCGTGTCGCAGAGTTGTGCGCCCTCGTGATCCGTAGATCAATCTTGCATGCTTTGCTTTGTCCTCCAATATGTCTCGCAGGTCTGGCGTATCTCCCCATGCCTTTTTTATTTGAATGGCGTCGGGGTGGAGGCTGAGTTTTTGGCTGGAATGCCTCTCTATCGCGGCCACGAGGTGGCCGATCAGCCATATCATACGCTTCTTCCTCCAGTAGGGGTAGTAACCTGCACTTTGGGTAATTCTTGGAGGGGCGCTCGAGTTTATATTCCTCGGCCGCGAGGACTTCAGTCCATCTGTCAGCTAGCAGATCTTGATCAGCTTGAAGCTGCTGCTGCTTTTTCTTCAGGCTATTTGCCATGGCCATAAGCCGACACTTGGAGCGCTCTTGTTCGACGGGATCCTCTAGTACGGCGAATTCATCGTCGCCGAGGCTTGCCTCGTCTTTGGAGGGGGGCATGTAATTGTCATCCTCCTCCTCTCCGTCTGCCGCTCTCTCAGGAGGGCTGGCTCCTCCATCCTCCTGCTATAAATCTTGCTGGAGGGGATTGTTGTTGTCTTCGGCACTATCCAGAGTGTTATTATCTCCTGTGTCTGTATCACCACTTTTGCTTTGGCAGGACTTAGTGCGGCGCTGCTGACGTCGGTGCTTGGGTTGCTTCTTGGAGGGGTCATCCTCCGTTATCTCGTCGCCATTGCCTTCTTTGGGTGTATCCATCATGTATATGTCATATGACGAGGTGGCTTTCCAGTGCCCTATAGGCGCTGGTTCATGTTCATCTCCTACATCGTCGTCCATACCGTCGATGTTTTCGGAGTCGAAGTCGAGCATGTCAGTTAAATCATCGACAGTGGCTACGAAGTGGGTGGTGGGTGGGCGTCGAATTTCCACATCGTCCGCATCCCAATCCTGTTGGCCATAGTCCGGCCAGGGCTCTCCTGACAAAGAGAGAGACTTTAGTGAATTCAGAATGTCGCCGAAGGGCGAGTGCTAAAAGATATCCGCGGCGATGAATTCCATGATCGGCGCCCAATCGGATTCGATTGGCAGGGGCGCGGACGGTTCGGAGTCCGGAAAAGAGTCCGGCACCTTGGAGTCACGGGCTTCGCAGAGGATTAGGCTCGTGTTTGTCTCGATCGCCGTTGAGACTGCAGCCCCTGAGGCGGTGTCTAGCCACCCGTCCTCGATTGGCGCAGTTGGCTAGGAGCTAAGGGTCGGAGCTAATGCGGGCGCGACCTCTGGGCTACTGTTCGGCGGCAGAGCTAGGTCATACCCATCGTGACAGTGCAGCGCGCCCGGCTGTGGCTCGAATCCGTCGAAGATCTAGTCTCCCGGATGTCGGCCGTGTAGTTCAAACTTCCAAATCTGACCTGATGGCCAGGGGCGTAGCTTTCAATCTGCTCCAGATGGCCAAGCGAATTAGCCCGCAGTGCAAAGCCGCCGAACATGAAGATTTGTCCGGGGAGAAAGGTCTCACCCTGGACCGCATTGTTGTTGATGATCGGAGGAGCCATCGGGCCTAAAGGTGATGACACAGAGGAACTCTCAATGAAAGCACCAATGTCGGTGTCAAAACCGGCGGATCTCGGGTAGGGGGTCCCGAACTGTGCGTCTAGGCTGGATGGTAACAGGAGGCAGGGGACACAATGTTTTACCCAGGTCCGGGCCATCTTGATGGAGGTAAAACCCTACGTCCTGCTTGATTAATATTGATGATATGGGTAGTACAAGAGTAGATCTACCACGAGATCAGAGAGGCTAAACCCTAGAAGCTAGCCTATGGTATGATTGTATGTTGTCCTACGGACTAAAACCCTCCGGTTTATATAGACACCGGGGAGGGTTAGGGTTACACAAGGTCGGTTACAAAGGAGGAGATATCCATATCCGTATTGCCTAGCTTGCCTTCCACGCCAAGTAGAGTCCTATCCGGACACGAGACGAAGTCTTCAATCTTGTATCTTCATAGTCTAATAGTCCGGCCAAAGGATATAATCCGGCTGTCCGGAGACCCCCTAATCCAGGACTCCCTCAATTGCCATGGTGTTATTTTTGTGCAGAAATAAAAGTTCTCGGAACGACGTGAAAATCAACGGAGAATTATTTTGGAATATATAAAAATACTGGAAGAAACATCCACGTCAGGGGGGCCTCCACCTGTCCAGGAGGGTGGGGGGCGCGCCCTACCCCCCTGGGCGCGCCCCTGCCTCGTGGGCCCCCTGATGCTCCACCGACCTCAACTCCAACTCCATATATTCGTGTTTGGGGAGATAAAATTAGAGAGAAGGATTCATCGTGTTTTATGATACGGAGCCGCCGCCAAGCCCTAAACTCTCTCGGGAGGGCTGATCTGGAGTCCGTTCGGGATTCCAGAGAGAGGAATCCGTCGCCATCATCATCATCATCATCATCAACCTTCCTCCATCACCAATTTCATGCTGCTCACCGCCGTGTGTGTGTAATTCCATCGTAGGCTTGCTGGACGGTGATGGGTTGGATGAGATTTATCATGTAATAGAGTTAGTTTTGTTAGGGTTTGATCCCTAGTATCCACTATGTTCTGAGATTGATGTTGCTATGACTTTGCTATGCTTAATGCTTGTCACTAGGGCCCGAGTGCCATGATTTCAGATCTGAACCTATTATGTTTTCTTCAATATATGAGAGTTCTAGATCCTATCTTGCAAGTCTATAGTCACCTATTATGTGTTATGATCCGTTAACCCCGAAGTGACAATAATCGGGATACTTACCAGTGATGACCGTAGTTTGAGGAGTTCATGTATTAAATATGTGTTAATGCTTTGGTCTGGTACTCTGTTAAAAGGAGGCCTTAATATCCCTTAGTTTCCATTAGGACCCCGCTGCCACGGGAGGGTAGGACAAAAGATGTCATGCAAGTTCTTTTCCATAAGCACGTATGACTATATTCGGAATACATGCCTACATTACATTGATGAACTGGAGCTAGTTCTGTGTCACCCTATGTTATGACTGTTACATGATCGATCGCATCTGGCATAATTCTCCATCACCGATCCAATGCCTACGAGCTTTTCCATATATTGTTCTTCGCTTATTTACTTTTCCGTTGCTACTGTTACAATCACTACAAAACCCAAAACCATTGCTTTTGCCACCGTTACCTTTGCTATCGTTACCACTACTATCATATTACTTTGCTACTAAACACTTTGCTGCAGATATTAAGTTTCCTGGTGTGGTTGAATTGACAACTCAGCTGCTAATATTTGAGAATATTCTTTGGCTCCCCTTGTGTCGAATCAATAAATTTGGGTTGAATACTCTACCCTCGAAAACTGTTGCGACCCCCTATACTTGTGGGTTATCACTATCATCAATAGGCAGTGGGTCATCAAGAACATTCTCTAACCTAGACAAGTTTTCTGCAACAGGGTTCTCAGCTCCCTTTCTATCAATAATATGCAAATCAAATTCTTGTAGCAAGAGAACCCATCTAATAAGTCTAGGTTTAGCATCTTTCTTTTTCATAAGGTATTTAATAACAACATGATCAGTGTGAATAGTTACTTTAGAATCAACAATATAAGGTCTGAACTTATCACAAGCAAATACAACTGCTAAAAATTCTTTTTCAGTAGTAGCATAATTTCTCTGGGCATTGTCTAGAGTTTTACTAGCATATTGAATAACATTTAATTTCTTATCAACTCTTTGTCCTAGAACATTACCTACAACATAATCGCTAGCATCACATATAATTTCAAATGGTAAATTCCAATCAGGTGGCTGAACAATAGGTGCAGAAACCAAAGCTTTCTTAAGTATTTCAAATGCTTCTACACAGTCATCATCAAAGACAAAAGGAATATATTTTTGTAAAAGGTTAGTCAGAGGCCGAGAATTTTTTGAGAAGTCCTTAATGAACCTCCTATAAAAACTGGCATGACCAAGGAAACTTATTATACCTTTGATGTCCTTGGGACACAGCATCTTTTCAATAGCATCAACTTTAGCTTTATCAACTTCAATACCTCTTTCAGAAATTTTATGCCCCAAGACAATACCTTCATTAACCATAAAGTGGCACTTCTCCCAGTTCAAGACAAGATTAGTTTCTTCACATCTCTGCAAAACTCGATCAAGGTTGATCAAGCAATCATCAAAAGAGGATCCATAAACGGAGAAATCGTCCATGAAAACCTCACAAATCTTTTTGCAAAAGTCAAAGAATATAGCCATCATGCATCTTTGAACGGTAGCAGGTGCATTACATAAACCAAAAGGCATACGTCTATAAGCAAAAGTACCGAAAGGGCAAGTAAAAGTGGTCTTTGCTTGATCATCAGCTGACACAGGTATTTGAGAGAAGCCAGAGTAACCATCTAGAAAGCAAAAATGTGTATGTTTGGATAATCTTTCTAGCATTTTATCAATGAAAAGCAAAGGGTAATGATCTTTTTTGGTAGCTTTATTTAATTTGTGGAAATCAATTACCATCCTATAACCTGTAATAATTCTTTGTGGAATCAATTCATCTTTATCATTAGGAACGAGAGTAATACCTCCCTTCTTAGGGACACAATGGACAGGACTTACCCACTGACTATCAGCAACGGGATAAATTATACCTGCCTCAAGGAGCTTTAATATTTCCTTTCTTACCACTTCTTTCATCTTAGGATTCAGCCATCTTTGGTGATCAATAACTGGTTTGGCATCTTTCTCCAAATTTATTTTGTGTTGACATAGAGTGGGACTAATGCCCTTAAGATCATCAAGAGTATATCCAATAGCAGCGCGGTGCTTCTTCAGAGTTTTCAATAAATTTTCTTCCTCCTTCTCTGAAAGGTTAGCACTAATAATAACAGGATATATCTTCTTTTCATCAAGATAAGCATATTTAAGAGTATCAGGTAAAGGTTTAAGCTCAAATACGGGATCACCCTTGGGTGGAGGAGGATCCCCTAGAATTTCAACAGGCAAGTTGTGTTTTAGAATAGGTCCCTGTTTAAAGAATACTTCATCTATTTCCCTTCTTTCATTCATGAACATATCATTTTCATGGTCTAGAAAATATTGTTCTAAAGGATCAGTAGGAGGCACGGCAATAGAAGCAAGACCAATAATTTCATCTTTACTAGGCAATTCTTTATCATGAGGTTGTCTACGAAATTTAGCAAAATTAAACTCATGAGACATATCCCCTAAGCCAACAGAAACAATATCCTTATTGTAGTCTATCTTAGCATTAACAGTATTCAAGAAGGGTCTACCAAATATAATGGGACAAAAGCTATCTTGTGGGGAACCAAGAACAAGAAAATCAGCAGGGTATTTAACTTTCCCACACAAGACTTCAACATCTCTAACAATCCCAATTGGTGAAATAGTATCTCTATTGGCAAGCTTAATGGTAACATCGATATCTTCTATCTCAGCAGGTGCAATATCATGCATAATTTCTTTGTATAAGGAATGATGTATTGCACTTGCACTAGCACCCATATCACATAAGCCATGATAGCAATGATCTCCTATTTTAATAGAAATAACAGGCATGCCTACGACAGGTCTATGTTTATTTTTAGTATCAGGTCTAGCAATTCTAGCAGTCTCATCACAGAAGTAAATAACATGCCCATCAATATTATCGGCCAAGAGAACTTTAACCATAGAAATATTAGGTTCAATTTTAACTTGCTCAGGTGGTTTGTGTGTCCTAATATTACTTTTGTTGACTACAGTTGAAACTTTAGCATGATCCTTATTCTAGTAGGGAAAGGTGGTTTCTCAACATAAGCAGTAGGAACAACATGATCATTATAAGCGATAGTCTTTTCTTCAACTTCAATAGGTGCAACTACTTTTACTTCAATGGGAGGATTATATTTAAACCACTTCTCCTTAGGGAGATCAACATGAGTAGCAAAAGATTCACAAAAGGAAGCTACTATCTCAGAGTGAAGTCCATATTTAGTGCTAAATTCATGAAAAGCATCAGTATCCATAAAAGATTTAACACAATCAAACTTAGGTGTTATACCTGACTCCTTACCTTCGTCGAGGTCCCAATCTTCAGAGTTGCATTTAATTCTTTCCAATAAATCCCATTTGAATTCAATAGTCTTCATCATAAAAGATCCCGTACAAGAAGTATCGAGCATAGAGCGATTACTGAGAGAAAGCCGAGCATAAATTTTTTGAATAATCATTTCTCTTGAGAGCTCATGATTGGGGCATGAATATAACATTGACTTAAGCCTCCCCCAAGCTTGAGCGATGCTTTCTCCTTCGCGAGGCCAAAAATCATATATATAATTACGATCACGATGAACAAGATGCATAGGATAAAACCTCTGGTGAAATTCCAATTTCAATCGCTTATAGTCCCATGATCCCATATCATCACATAGCCTATACCATGTCAATGCATCTCCCTTAAAAGATAAAGGGAAGACCTTCTTCTCGATAACATCATCGGGCATACCTGCAAGCTTAAATAATCCACAAACTCCATCCACATAGATTAAGTGCAAATCGGGATGCAATGTTCCATCTCCCGCAAAAGGATTAGCTAGCAGTTTCTCTATCATACCCAAAGGAATTTCAAAGTAAACATTTTCAGTAGGTTCAGTAGGTTGAGGAGCAACTCTTTGCTCTACTGGTTGGGGTGAAGATACCCCGAACAAGCCCCTCAAAGGATTATGTTCCATAGTAACAAGTGACAGTAAATTTCAGCACACTATATAAATTTTTCCTTACCAAAGGCGCTTCACTCCCCGGCAATAGTGCCAGAAAAGAGTCTTGATGACCCACAAGTGTAGGGGATCTATCATAGCTTTTCAATAAGTAAGAGTGTCAAACCCAACAAGGATGAGAAGGAAATGATAAGCAGTTTTCAGTAAGGTATTCTCTGCAAGCACTGAAATTATCGGTAATAGATAGTTTTGTGATAAGGTAGTTTGTAATGAGTAGCAAGCAATAAAAGCAAATAAGGTGCAGCAAGATGGCCCAATCCTTTTTGTATCAAAGGACAAGCCTGGACAAACTCTTATATGAAGGAAAGTGCTCCCGAGGACACATGGGAATTATAGTCAAGCTAGTTTTCATCACGTGCATATGACTCGCGTTTGGTACTTTGATAATCTGATTTGTGGGTGGACCGGTGCACGAGTGATGTCCTTACTTGGACAAGCATCCCACTTATGATTAACCCCCATTGCAAGCATCCGCAACTACAACATAAGTATTAAGGTAAACCTAAACATAGCATGAAACATATGGATATGATCCAAATCAGCCCCTTACGAAGCAACACATAAACTAGGGTTTAAGCTTCTGTCACTCTAGCAACCCATCATCTACTTATTACTTCCCAATTCCTCCCTCTAGGCCCAAACAATGGTGAAGTGTCATGTAGTCGACGTTCACATGACACCACTAGAGGGATGACAACATACATCTCATCAAAATATCGAACGAATACCAAATTCACATGACTACTAATAGCAAGACTTTTCCCATGTCCTCAGGAACAAACGTAACTACTCACAAAGCATATTCATGTTCATAATCAGAGGGGTATTAATATGCATAATGTATCTAAACATATGATCTTCCACCAAGTAAACCAACTAGCATCAACTACAAGGAGTAATCAACACTATTAGCAACCCACAGGTACCAATCTGAGGTTTGGATACAAAGATTGGATACAAGAGATGAACTAGGGTTTGAGATGAGATGGTGCTGGTGAAGATGTTGATGGAGATTGACCCCCTCCCGATGAGAGGATCGTTGGCGATGACGATGGTGATGATTTCCCCCTCCTGGAGGGAAGTTTCCCTGGCAGAACAGCTCTCCCGGAGCCCTAGATTTGTTCCGCCAAGGTTCCGGCTCGTGGCGGCGGAGTTTCTACCCCAAATCTTGCTTGTGATTTTTTTCTCGACGAAAGACCTCATATAGCAGAAGATGGGCATCGAAGGGCCACCATGGGGCCCATGAGGCAGGGGGCACGCCCAGGGGGGTAGGGCGCGCCCCCACCCTCATGGCCAGGGTGTGGCCCCCCTCTGGAACTTTCTCTGCTCAGTATTTTTTATTAATTCCAAAAAGGACTTCCGTGAAGTTTCAAGACTTTTGGAGCTGTGCAGAATAGGTCTCTAATATTTGCTCCTTTTCCAGCCCAGAATCCCAGCTGCCGACATTCTCCCTCTTCATGTAAACCTTGTAAAATTAGAGAGAATAGGCATAAGTATTGTGACATAATGTGTGATAACAACCCATAATGCAATAAATATCGATATAAAAGCATGATGCAAAATGGACGTATCAGATCATCACCGAACGTTAAGCATCCGGACCCGGCGGGTTCGAGAACTATGTAGACATGACCGAGACACGTCTCCGGTCAGTAAACAATAGCGGAACCTGGATGCTCATATTGGTTCCTACATATTCTACGAAGATCTTTATCGGACAAACCGCATAACGATATATGTTGTTCCCTTTGTCATCATTATGTTACTTGCCCGAGATTTGATTGTTGGTATCTCAATACCTATTTCAATCTCGTTACCAGCAAGTCTCTTTACTCATTCTATAATGCTACATCCCGTAACTAACTCATTAGCTACATTGCTTGCAAGGCTTATAGTGATGTACATTACCGAGAGGGCCCAAAGATACCTCTCCGACAATCGGAGTGACAAATCCTAATCTCGATCTATGCCAACTCAACAAACACCATCGGAGACACCTGTAGAGCACCTTTATAATCACCCAGTTACGTTGTGACGTTTGGTAGCACACAAAGTGTTCCTCCGGTATTCGGGAGTTGCATGATCTCATAGTCATAGGAACATGTATAAGTTATGGAGAAAGCAATAGCAACAAACTAAACGATCATCGTGCTAAGCTAACGGATGGGTCAAGTCAATCACATCATTCTCTAATGATGTGATCCTGTTAATCAAATGACAACTCATGTCTATGGTTAGGAAACATAACCATCATTGATTCAACGAGCTAGTCAAGTAGAGGCAACCTAGTGACACTCTGTTTGTCTATGTATTCACACATGTACTAAGTTTCTGGTTAATACAATTCTAGCATGAATAATAAACATTTATCATGATATAAGGGAATATAAATAACAACTTTATTATTGCCTCTAGGGCATATTTCCTTCAGTCTCCCACTTGCACTAGAGTCAATAATCTAGATTACATTGTAATGATCCTAACACCACTACAAAAAAATACACTTTCATGGTGATACGTGTTTGTCACAGTAGGTCACGTTTTCTGTCATGCATGTACATCCATGACAGTTTTATGACAGAATCAAGATAGTCATACCTGTGCTGTCGTAGAAGTGTTCCATGACATTACCAAAATTATCATCATGGAAGTGTCCACTTCCATGACGATAAATCGCGCGTCATAGAAGTGCTTTCATCAAGGGTGACCGACATGTGGCATCCACCGTAACGGAACACCGTTAAGCTACCGGGTCCGGTTTTGGATCTGATAACCCGTTAACAGCCCCGACCAATGGGGATTTTCCACATGTAAAATCATCATTGGCTGGAGGGAACATGTGTTGGCTCGCCGTTGGGACAGATGTCATCCACTCATTGGACCCAAAGCGGCTATGATACATCGACACGTGGCACGGCCCAACAGAGGCCCATTCCTGTGAAAAGGCTCGCCCATTTGACTTGGTCAAAAGGTGGCTGTCGGTGTCAAAACCGGAGGATCTCGGGTAGGGGGTCCCGAACTGTGCGTCTAAGGCGGATGGTAACAGGAGGCAGGGGACACGATGTTTTACCCAGGTTCGGGCCCTCTTGATGGAGGTAAAACCCTACGTCCTGCTTGATTAATATTGATGACATGGGTAGTACAAGAGTAGATCTACCATGAGATCAGAGAGGCTAAACCCTAGAAGCTAGCCTATGGTATGATTGTATGTTGTCCTATGGACTAAAACCCTCCATTTTATATAGACACCGGAGGGGGCTAGGGTTACACAAGGTCGGTTACAAAGGAGGAGATATACATATCCGCATTGCCTAGCTTGCCTTCCACGCCAAGTAGAGTCCCATCCGGACACGAGACGAACTCTTCAATCTTGTATCTTCATAGTCCAACAGTTCGGCCAAATGATATAGTCCGCTGTCCGGAGACCCCCTAATCCAGGACTCCCTCAGTAGCCCCTGAACCAGGCTTCAATGACGATGAGTCCGGCGCGCAGTATTGTCTTCGGCATTGCAAGGCGGGTTCCTCCTCTGAATACACCACGGAAAAATTTGAATACAAGGATAGTGTCCGACCCTGCAAAATAAGTTCCACATTCCACCGTAGAGGGAACAATATTTCCACAAATCTAATCTGCTGACTTGTTTGGGAAACATGACATTATGCCATGACCTAGTAATTATTCGAACTGTTTCCTTTAACTAGCCCCGCACATAACGCGAGGCAGTTTTTTGACACGTCTTGTCAAAGCAGAGATCGTGTCCCCTTATCACGGGATTCTCATCAATACGGGCATGGGTAACCCAACCACGCTATCGATTACGTCGCTTGGGGGATAAGCGAGTTTTACCAGGCTAGTGGGGATGCATAGTTTCGTCCGCCCATATAAACGGATAAGGATTCACCTTTTCATCCACGCCTTCTTCCTCCTTTGCTCATCCATTTTCGCACACTCAATCTCCAGCGCCCAAGTCCGCATTTCACACCTCAAGCTTCTCTAACCATGTCCGGAGCAGGAGGCAGGTGGATGGTCTCCTCTGTCACGGAGGGACACATCAAGAAGCTGAGGAGAGCCGGATACCTGCCCGACGACATCGCGCACCGGCTCCCAGATGAGGGGCAGCTCATCCCCACCCCCAGGCCCCATGAGAGGGTAGTGTTCCTTACCCATTTCCTCCGTGGACTTGGATTCCCTCTCCACCCATTCGTCCGGGGGCTCATGTTCTACTACGGCCTGGATTTCCACGATCTGGCCCCGAACTTCATCCTTAACATCTCGGCGTTTATCGTCGTGTGCGTGGCCTTCCTCCGCATCAAGCCCCACTTCGGCTTATGGCTGAAGACCTTCAATGTCAAGCCGAAGGTAGTGAGCGGCCGCCAGGCGGAGTGCGGAGGCTCCATGGTGGGCAAGATGCCCAATGTCACATGGCTCGAGGGCTCCTTTGTGGAGACCATAAAGGGGTGACAATCAGGGTGGTTCTACATCACCGAGCCGCGTGACCCTAAATGGGTAGCGGCCCCCGAGTTCCGATCTGGCATCCCCACACGGCTCACCTCCTGGCAAGAGAAGGGCCTGTCCTGGGGTAGTTCAGGAGAGCTAACCGGACTCCAAAAATGTATTCAAAACATGGTGAACAAAAAGCTCAAACTTGTCAACGTAGTCCATGTCATGCTCATCCGCCGGATCCTCCCGTGCCAACAACGGGCTTTCAACTTGTGGGAGTTCGACCCGGCCCAGCACCAAACTCTGAACAGGCTCTTCGACACAACACACGAGGATGCCTGGAAGGTGCTATTCAAGGGTGCTCAGGTTCCCCCTCCCACTACCGAGGATCGCGAATTCAGCACGAAGCGCCAAGCCAGCGGGGTAAGCTGTTTTACCTCTTATAGGATACTTGTTTTTCATAGTTTGACTCCATGCGGGATCTAAGCTGCCGTACCTTTGACAGGACTGGCAGGAGACGGCCGGACAGATCAACTGTCCGGCTCCTTTGCCCGAAGGCCCAACAGACGCTCTTCTGACGAAGATGCTGACTCCGGCTCCTTACAAGGTGCCGGAGAAGACCAAGAAGGCCAAGGGAACCCGAAAGAGTTCCCGGCGCCAGGGGGTATCGGACTCATCGTCCGAAAACTCCGCGACGCATCCCCCCCGAAGACGAGGATGAAGATGAAGATGCTCCCCCTCCAGTCGGGGGAGACAAGAAAAGGAAGGCCGCCCCAACTGGGGAGGCCGAAGGATCCAAGAAGGGAAGGACTCTCCTTCCGGACTACTCCACCACCGCCACCGAAGGCGAAAATGAGTGGCTACTCAGGGACAAGCCCCTGGTGAAGTCGTAAGTATTCGGATACTAGAGTAACTCATAGCATCCCTTTGTCGCACTGCTTCTCCTAATGCCGAACTATGACTATGCAGACCGCCACAAGCCCGTATCGACGTATCGTCGGACGGCTCCCTGGGCTCGTCGGATATGGATAGCGATCCACTTCCGACCGCCACCTCCCCTGGCCCTACGGACAATGCCGAGGTATTGTCTCAAGAGGCACCAGGTTGAGGGGAGACAGTCCCGGAGGCGCCTCAAGGCGACCTTCCGGACTCTGGGAGTGGAGGGAGCAAGGCTCCCGAGGGCTCCGGGTTCGGCCCTCAGCCGAACACCGTGCCGGAACCCCTAGTGGTTTCGGACTCGGGCAGGCGGCCTCCTTCCAAGAGGGGCAAGACGCCTGTGCCGGTGACCTCTGTCCATCCAGAGGCACCGGACAATCTGATGGGAGCGCTTCGCAGCGCTTCCATCGACGAGGAGCATCGCACTATTATGAGTGCGGTGATCCAGAAGGTTCAGTCCACCAAGAGCGGACTGACTGAAGCCTGTGCCAGCCTTCTAACAGGCTTTGAGGTGAGTGTTTAAAACATACGAAAAATATTACCGCATAGGCAGTAGCCCCTGATGCTCTGTTCGGTGTTCACAAAGAAAAGCCGAACAGAGGATCAAACAATATCGCAGGAGTCTAATGTACGTCTATATGCGTATGCAGGCTTCACTGCTGGCCTCTGCCGCACTGACTGCGGAGGTCGCCGTACTGAAGTAGGACCTGAAAGGGTCCAAGGAAGAGCTCAGCCTTGCCAAGAGGCAGCTCGAGGAGAACAAAGGTAAGTAGTACCTAGTCTATGGATATGTATAAGGAGAATGCGATTGCAAAATGACAGGATTATTGTAAATTTTCCAAGGGCGACGAACGAGGTGGCGACCCTGAAGCAAGCGCTATCTGAGGCCGAAGACAAAGCGGCCAAGGAGCGCACCAAGCGGGAATGGCATGAGGCGCAGGTGGGCGAGGTGCAGCAAGAGCTCCAATCACTCGTGACGAAGCACGAGGCGTTGGAGCTTGACTCGAAGACTCGAGAGTCCGAGCTTGCCGCGGCCCTTGAGAGCACAAGAATGCCAAGGCCGAAGCCCAAAAGGCCCTCCAGGAGATTGATGTGATGAAGAAGATAGCGGCGGGTAAGGCATTCTATATGCAAAGCAAGCATGTGAAAGTAAATTACCTGTTACTTACCCCGATCCAGAGCTCTCCAGGAGCATTCGCAGATTTGCCCCGCAGCGTGTCGGATGCCGCATAGTTTTACCAGGCCGAGGAGGGAAGCTCAACGAAGAAGTTGTTCTGGTCTCAGTATACCGGGACCGAACACCCGATGCCTCTGAGCGACCAGCTGAAGCAACTGGTCGAGTTGCACAAGGCGGCCGAACATGCCATGAAGGACTTTATAGTCCGGCTGTGGCCTGGCGACGCCCTTCCGAACAGCTACTTCGGCCTGGTGAGGCGGCTTGTGGATTCCTGCCCACGGCTGGAAGTCGTCAAGCGGTCTGTTTGCATCGAAGGTGCACACCGGGCTTTCGCCCGTGTGAAGGTGCAATGGGCCAAGCTAGATGCCGTGAAGCTGATCAAGGAAGGGCCGCTGGAGGGCAAGGAGCATCGCACCCCCAAAATTTATTATGAGGCTGTCCTGAAGGGTGCCCGTCTTGTAGCGGACGAATGTTCAAAGGATGTAATATTTGAGTAAACTTGCTCGTGTGATCCTGTATGATGAAAAACTTGTTTCATATGCGCTATGCAATGCTTGTTTGAATTTAAAATATTACCTTCTGTTTGGCTGTTTATCCAATCTGAGAGATGGCTAATCCTCGGCTTCTGCCCCCATGCCGCGAGTGCTGGGGTGTTTGGGATAAACCTGAGCACTCTTGTTCCCAGTTTTGGGTCCTTCGAGGGAGGTGCTCAGCACAACGAACAAGGCAACCGGACTAATAATGCTTTATCACTCTCACTTAGCCATAGAATTCTATAATTTTAAATTTCGGCGAAGCCCCTGGTATTCGGAAGGCCGAATTCGGGGCGCGATACACGCCTTTAAGCCGGACAGGACCGGCTCCTCGCTCTAAGCGGCATAAGTCTTTAGGGACTCGAAACCTCGCCGAACAGCGACCAGTCTCTCGGCTTATCAGGACAGTCAGTTTTAGCTTTCTCTACTGAGGTGCTTAGCCCAGCAGAACCGGGGCACAATCGCAGTAGTTCTCCTAGTGCTACCTTAGCCGATAGAGCGGAACGTAAGGTACCAAAACATAGGAGCCAGGCAAACCCAACATTTGACCAAAGACATGATTCGGAGCTGATGCATATAATGCTATAAGTTCGGGGTGCCGCACTTGTGAAAGTGTTCGGACTTCTCACACCATATTGTGGGGTATTTAAGCCCCTGGTGTATTGGCCGTACCAAAGTGTACGGTTGCAAGGTGTCATTAATGAACACATATATATATAAAAAGAAGAATGCAACAATAGTATTAATGCTACGCATTGTTTATTCAAAAAGGTGCGTTAAAGCAGATTGATACAGATAGTGCGATAAGCAAAAAGTAGGACTATGTCCCTTCCAAGGGCAAGCTGAGGAATAGTATTAAAGCAAATATTTCACTCGTTATCGTAATCCACCTGGGAGTTCCGTGGTGTGACGTAGCTTTCTGCCTCCTTGGTTGCTGCATCATGTGTTCGGCAATCATGCTACCGGACGGGGTTTTCAGAGATTAAAGTCCTGAAAAGAGAAATATAACAAAGCGGCAAGCCCCTAGTGCGGTTTAAGCCGCGTCTTGGGGCGTGTCATAGTTGTCCCCCCTCCTCACCTGTGCCCATGGTATTTTTAATGCATAATTATGTACGCGTGGCACGGATTTCGCCATTTGGCTGGGACTAGGGTGGGAGCCGCATTGTTACGTGAGCTCAGATCGTGCCAGGCGGTCTAGTTGCCGATTACTCCGAGCGCGCTTGAAGGTGTCTGGGTCTTGAAACGCCGAACTAGTGGATTGCCTTGAGAGGCTGCTTTGCGCTTCTGCTGCGAGGGCCGCAGTGTGCTCCTTCGTGCGAAGAGAGCGCTCTGTGTTTCCATTAACTGTGATGACCCCCCGAGGTCCTGGCATATTGAGCTTGAGGTATGCATAATGCGGTACCGCATCAAATCTCACAAATGCGGTTCGCCCGAGCAGTGCATGATAGCCGCTGCGGAACGGGACTATATCGAAGATTAATTCTTTGCTTCGGAAGTTATCCGGGGATCCGAAGACCACTTCCAGTGTAATTGAGCCTGTGCAATGGGCCTCTACACCTGGAATGATGCCTTTAAAGGTCGTTTTTGTGGGTTTGATCCGTGAGGGGTCTATACCCATTTTGCGCACTGTGTCCTGGTAAAGCAGGTTCTGGCGGCTGCCGCCATCCATAAGGACTCGAGTGAGGTGAAATCCGTCAATGATTGGGTCTAGGACCAGTGCGGAAAATCCGCCATGATGGATACTAGTGGGGTGGTCCCTGCGATCGAAGGTGATCGGACAGGAGGACCATGGGTTGAACTTTGGGGCGACTGGCTCCAACGCATATACGTCCCTGAGCACACGCTTCCGCTCCCTCTTGGGGATGTGGGTTGTGTATATCATGTTCACCGTCTGCACTTGTGGGGGAAACCTCTTCTGTCCTCCGGTGTTCGGCTGCCGGGGCTCCTCCTCGTCATCGCTATGTAGCCCCTTATCCTTGTTTTCGGCAATTAACTTGTCGGCCTGCTTGAACACCCAACAATCCCTGTTGGTGTGATTGGCTGGCTTGTCTGGGGTGCCGTGTATTTGACACGAACGATCGAGTATACGGTCCAAACTGGATAGGCCCGACGTACTTTGTTTGAATGGCTTTCTCCGCTGACCGGGTTTAGAGCCTTTGAAACTGGCATTGATTGCCGTATCCTCAGTATTATCGCTGTTAATGCGGCGCTTATGTTTGTTGCGACGTGACCTGCTATTGCCGTCCTTGGTATCTGAAGTACCATGGTTCTTTGATATGGTATTACTGTGAGCCAGCCAGCTATCTTCTCCTGCACAAAAGCGGGTCATGAGTGTCGTGAGGGCTGCCATAGATTTTGGCTTTTCCTGACCCAGGTGCCGGGCTAGCCACTCGTTGCGGATGTTGTGCTTGAAGGCTGCTAGGGCCCCTGCATTCGGACAATCGACGATTTGATTTTTCTTTGTTAGGAACCGTGTCCAGAATTGCCTGGCCGATTCCTCTAGCTGCTGAATTGTGTGGCTCAAGTCATCGGCATCTGGTGGTCGCACATAAGTGCCCTGAAAGTTGTCGAGGAATGCGGCTTCCAGATCTTCCCAACAGCCGATGGACTCTGCTGGCAAGCTATTGAGCCAATGCCGAGCTGGTCCCTTGAGTTTGAGTGGGAGCTATTTAATGGCGTGTAGGTCATCACCGGGTGCCATGTGGATATGCAGGAGGAAATCCTCGATCCATACCACAGGATCTGTTGTGCCGTTGTATGATTCTATATTTACGGGTTTGAAACCCTCTGGGATTTGATGATCCATTACTTCGTCTCTGAAGCATAAAGGGTGTGCGGCGCCTTTGTACTGGGCTATATCGCGACGCAGCTCCAATGAGTCCTGCCCGCTGTGCTCGGCCCGGCCGGATTTACTTTTACTGTATGCGGCGTGACGATTATCGTCTCGCGTAGTGGCACGCCCTCGTGATCCGTAGATCGATCTTGCATGTTTTGCTTTGTCCTCCAATACATCTCGCAGGTCTGGCATATTTCCCCATGCCTTTGAATGGCGTCGGGGTGCGGGTTGAGCTTTTGGATGGAATGCCTCTCTGTCACGTCCACGGGGTGGCCGATCAGCCGCATCATACGTTTCTTCCTCCAATCGGGGTAGCAACCTGCATTTTGGGTAAATCTTGGAGGGGCGTTCGATTTTATATTCCTCAGACGCCAGGACTTCAGTCCATCTGTCAGCTAGCAGATCTTGATCAGCTTGAAGCTGCTGCTGCTTTTTCTTAAGGCTATTTGCCGTGGCTATAAGCCGGCGCTTGAAGCGCTCTTGTTCGACGGGATCCTCTGGCATGATGAATTCGTCATCGTCGAGGCTTGCCACGTCTTCGGAGGGAGGTATGTAATTATCCTCCTCCTTATCTGCCGCTCTCTCAGGAGGGCTGGCCTTTCCATCCTCCTGTCCTAAATCGAGCTGGAGGGGATTATTGCCATCTTCGGCACTATCTGGAGTACTATTATCTCCTATGCCGGTATCACCACTTTTGCTTTGGCGGGACTTAGAGCGTCGCCGCTGACGTCGGCGCTTGGGTTGCTTCTTGGAGGGGTCATCCTCCATTGTCTCGTCGCCATTGCCTTCTTTGGGTGTGTCCACCATGTATATATCGTATGATGAGGTGGCTGTCCAGTGCCCTGTGGGCAGTGGTTCCTCTTCGTCTCTCGCATCGTCGTCCATATCGTCGATGTCTTTGGAGTCGAAGTCGAGCATGTCGGTTAAGTCGTCGACAGTGGCTACAAAGTGGGTGGTGGGTGAGCGTCGAATTTCTTCGTCGTCCACATCCCAATCCTGCCAGTCATAGTCCGGCCGGGATCCTCCTGACAAGGAGAGATACCTTAATGAGTTCAATATGTCGCCAAAGGGCGAGTGCTGAAAAATATCCGCGGAGGTAAACTCCATGATCGGCGCCCAATCGGATTCGCTTGGCATGGGCGCAGGCGGTTCAGAGTCTGTGGCCGGAGAAGGATCCGGCAGTTTGACAACACGACTCTCGTGCAGGGTAAGGTCGATGTTCGGCTCGATCGCCGCTGAGGATAAGGCCTCCGTGGCGGGGTCCATCCACCCTTCCATGGACGGCGCAACTGGCTCCGAAATTGAGGGCCAGAGCGACTGCCGGTGCGACCTCCTAAACACTGTCCGATGGTAGAGCTAAATCGTACTCATCATAACCGTGTGACGCACAAGGCAGGGGATCGAATCCGTTGAAGATCAAGTCTCCGCGGATATCGGCTGTGTAGTCTAAGCTTCCAAACCTGACCTGGTGGCCAGGGGAGTAACTTTCAATCTGCTCCAGATGGCCAAGCGAATTGGCCCGCAGTGCAAAGCTGCGGAATACAAAAATCTGTCCGGGGAGAAAAGTCTCACCCTGGACTACATCGCTATCGATGATCGTAGGAGCCATCAAGCCTAGCGGCGACGACACAGAGGAACTCTCAATGAAAGCACCAATGTCGGTGTCAAAACCGGCGGATCTCGGGTAGGGGGTCCCGAACTGTACGTCTAAGGCGGATGGTAACAGGAGGCAGGGGACACGATGTTTTACCCAGGTTCGAGCCCTCTTGATGGAGGTAAAACCCTATGTCCTGCTTGATTAATATTGATGATATGGGTAGTACAAGAGTAGATCTACCACGAGATCGAAGAGGGTAAACCCTAGAAGCTAGCCTATGGTATGATTGTATGTTGTCCTATGGACTAAAACCCTCTGGTTTATATAGACACTGGAGGGGGCTAGGGTTACACAAGGTCGGTTACAAAGGAGGAGATATACATATCCGCATTGCCTAGCTTGCCTTCCGCGCCAAGTAGAGTCCATCCGGACACGAGACGAAGTCTTCAATCTTGTATCTTCATAGTCCAACAGTCCGGCCAAATGATATAGTTCGGCTGTCCGGAGACCCCCTAATCCAGGACTCCCTCAGTGGCGGGCCAGCACACGACAAGCCTGTTAACGGCCTATTCTCATATAGCCCATTTATAGCCCGCTAACCCAGGGCCCGTTTACGGCCTATCCGAATTAGTCCTAGTAGCGTCATTTGGGTCGTCCAATATAATTCCAGCCCGTTTTAACTTCCGGCCCATGTATGGCCCATGACGTTTTTCGGCCCATATGAGGCCCTTAGTAACCCTCGGCCCATTAATGGCCCGTGGTAAAACTGGCCCGTAATGAACAGTGTATCACTTTATACCCATTAACGACCCATTATTCCATTGGGCTGTTTCCAGCCCATGTTATCTTTCGGCCTTCTCAGGGCCCGTTTATTCTTGGGCTCATTTCCAGCATTCGTTTACTTTCAGCCCGTTACTATCATTTCCTGCTTGTGGGCCAAATTCAGCCCGTGGTTATAGCCGGCCCGTTTGTGGCCCGTTAATACATTGGACCGTTTTCATAGCATCATATAATACGGCCGATTAACAACGGCCCATTATGGCCGGCCCATGAACGGAAGATTTCAACTCTAGCCCATTTACGGCCATAATGTGGTCTGTTATTGGCCCATGTTTGGCCAACCGATCATACGGCCCGTAGAAGGCCCATTGTTGATACGGCCCATAGAAGGCCCATTGTGTCAACGGCCCGTATAAGGCCCATGGTTTCTACGCCCCGTAGAAGACCCATTGTTTCTACGGCCCTTAGAAGGCCCATTGTTTCTATGGCCCATACGAGGCCCATGTTAACTACAGTAAATATGTAGCCCATGGTTAATGTGGCCTAGTTTTAAAAAATAGGTTATTGTGGTCACTAGAAAACAGCAAAAAAAGAACTGCACTGACTACAAGAAAACAAATAAACAAGACAATATGGAAATAAACACGCAAGCAACTTACGCTAGGCTATCACGACTATTACACATATTACACCCACTAGGCATCAAAGTTCACCACGAGTGCAAATATAGGGAACAAAGCAGCATATAAACGCCGCAACAAAACAAGTCCAGAACTGAAACCACTTCAGAAGAGCTCAAGAAACAATATCCTGGGTACCCATAATGCTGGCAAGATGCTTAGCAAGCTTATTAACTTTCTCTTGTTCGGCGCTTAAATCCTCCAGCACTTGTTGTTGCACCAGAAAGTATGCATCTGAATTCTGCAGGGACTTCCTCAGTCCTTCGGCGTCCTGTCGCATAACATCTGATCATTGTCTTTCAACTTGAAGTTGAGACTCAAGAAGCCGACTGATTCAGGCAGCGAGTTTGAAGAGCTGGTGCCAGCAGTAGTAGCCAGTATCTTGAACACTACATCAAGACATGATTTTGGGGTTGTCTCAATGTCTTCAATATAGTTTTTATCAGCTTTCTTGGAGACCAACAGGGATGTCTCACTATCTTGAACCTTATCTGCATTACCTCCTGTACCATTGCATAACGGGGTACTCTTCTCCAATATTTTATCCGCATTCTAAAAGAGAAACAAACAAACACATCACAGGTTTACAATGTAGTATATGAAACTCATTTTGGTAAACCAGTTCAGTAGTAAGGTGGACAGGATAACATCATGAAACAAACATATATCTATGTAGTATGGTCACTATATGGTCTATATCATTCTAGTTTATGTTGCCAAATCAAGATAGATACCGTTCGAATCATATCTATTTAACACAAAGCAGCTTAGACAGAATATAAGTGTGGGAAACTACACAGCAATAACAATACTTGTAAGGTGCATGGCATGAGAATATAACTGTTTATTCAATTGAAACTGAAATCAACATAGAGCAAGTTACAACAGCAAACACGTTAAAGAAACAGGTTTAAAACATACCTGTTGCGCCATTGGAGTTTCAATTGCATCCTTCAAATTTGAAATTAGTTGGTATGAGTAAATACAGTGATGCAAGAGCAAAGTAGTATGAACCATAGCTACGGAACCTGACCTGAGAACAACTCTTCTTCTGCTTCAAGCGTTGACTTGGGGTTCGGAGTGGTGGTCCTCGTGCTTTGGGCACTGTAGTTGCCTTACTAACTGCTCGTGTTTGGGTGCTCTGTGGTGGAGACGGTGCTGTGTCAACAGGAACTGGGTTACTATGTGCTGGGGTTGGGGTTAGAAGGGGTGTAGCTGGTTCTCTGTCCAACTGGGTAGGGGTACAATCTGCGTGAGTCTGGGTTATGTGTGGTGGGGCTGGTTCTTGGGCAAGTACAACCGTGGTTCTATCTCCATCGACGGGTAGCACAATCTTTTCTGAAGACCATGTTTTTACTCCCACAGATACTGCCATCACCCCCTCCAATTGAAATGGCTGATAAACAAGAAAAGTAATTGAACGTACAGACATTGTAAGATAGACAGGTGCAATGGATAGTAGGGAAGAAAATAGGGCATGAAATAATTCACATTTATGTTGTCTAACCAAACAGAATAGCAGGACATAATTTCACATATATGACGGCTAATTAAACATGATAGCATGTCACAATTTCACATGTATGATGGCTAACTAAACATGATAGAATGACATACTTCAAAATATGATGACTATGTAAACAGATGACATGATATAACTATATGATGTGTCTATTAAAGTGGTTGGCATGCCATAAATCACAAACATGCCGTCGATGGAAACATGATGGCATGATATAATTCACGGATAGAATGACATAATTCAAAATATGATGACTATGTGAAGTGTGAACAGGATGAGATGATATAACTATATTATGTCTTTAGAAAATGGGTTGGCATGCCATAATTCAGATACATGCTGTCTATGTAAACATCATGGCATGATATAATTCAAATATATGATTTATATACTAAGGAAGTGAGCAGAGGGCAATCACATATATGATGTGTCAACTAAGGAGATGGCATTCAATATCGTGTATATGATGTAAAAACTAAGCATTTCAATACAACATTTGCATGATATGAGTAATATAACCCTGCCAAGTTTGAGCATACACCTCAGGGGGATAATAGGACTGGTCATCTGCCTCTGAATCCTCCTTTGAAGAGCTATCTGTAACCAGCAAGATATCTGCTTCACCAGGTAGCATTGTCTGCTCTGAAGACCTTGTTTTCACTCCAGATTTCTCCATCACCAATTCAAATGCCTGATGCACAGGAAGATCAGTTGAATATACAAACATTGTCTACAAAAGCAATGAGAAATACAAAAAAGGACGACATGATATAATTCACATATATGACGCTTGGCTAAACAACATGGCATTGCATAATTCACATATATAATGTCTTGCAACAAGATAGCATTGCATAATTCACATATATAATGTCTTGCAACAAGATGTCATTGCATAATTCACATATATGGTAATTAGACACTAAACAGGTGGCATTCACACAAAGCATGTCTAAACTAAGCAAATGACATAGCAATGCAAGATACCATACGCATGATATGAGCAACATAACCCTGCCAAGTTAGAGCATGCACCTCGGGGGGGGGGGATAGGACTGGTCATCTGTCTCTGAATCCTCCTCTGAGGAGCTATCTGTAACCAACAAGACATGCACTTCGTCAGATAGCATTGTCTGCTCTGAAGACCTTTTTTCCACTCCAGATTTTTCCATGACCGTGCCGAATGGCTGATGCACAGGAAGAGTAATTTAATGTACTAAAATTGTTGACAAATTTAACACGTAATAAAAAATGATGTCATGATATAATTAACATATAAGATGACTGGCTAACCAGGGTGGCATTGCAAAATTCACATATATGATGCCTGGCTAAACAAGATGGAATTGCATGATTCACATATACGATAAATAAACTAAACATATGGCATCGACACAAAGCTTGTCTAAACTAAGCAGATGACATCTTTGATGTATACAGTAAGCAATGCAAGGCACCATATGCATGATTTTACCAACATCAGCATGCCAAGTTAGAGCGAAGACCTCATGGGGTAAATAGGAGTGGTCTTCTGCTTCTTAATCCCCCTCAGAACAGTTATCTTCCTCTTGATTATGATCCAAAATGGGTGGAGGGGGGCTGACTTTGCGCCCACCATGGAGCGACGTCTGCATGAAATTTTATTGCCACGCAAGGCTCGTCTCTTTTGCTCCACATGTTCAGTTCCATTGTGTACAATAACTGACATGTATAGGAATAGTGAGATTATGTAAGGAGTGCATGCACAAATCCAGAGTGATGGTAGCAAACTGTGGATAGACCCAAAACAAATGATAGCAGCCAGATAGTAGCTTTAGTTAAAAAATACAGATAATGGCTCCTTTAATGTTTGTTTGCACCCAACATGAAACTCATAGTAGACACCCGAGATTAACCAGATAGTAGACAGATAGTACTGATTAGTGCCCCAATATGTACCACACAACAATCTAAAAACTGAAGTTTGAGCATAAGTTTGGACCTGAGTCGGAGTCTAATAGGTGAACACGACGATAAAGTAGCATGTCATCATATTAAGCAATGCATAACGTAAGCAGACACGGAAGAGTGCGACCTCTCTTGCGGACCCGTGTAGTCCTCAAGGTCATCTGCTCAGTTGATGATGGTAATGCAGTTGTCGTGGCCGCCGGCGATGGGGAAGAAGATCTGAGGCGGCGAAAGACAGTCTGGAGAGCGGATCCCTGCTGTGGTGAACCCTTCCGTCGTTGGATCAGCTGAGCTGGGGTGGAACACAGCACCACAGGAGCAGGATGTGAGCCCCCAAGACCGGAGCTTCAGGTGCCTTCCAGGGTTTCCGGGTTTCGTCGTGTGATTTGTTTGGTTCATTGCATTCAGCATTGCATCATGTCATCATACCATCATGTCATTTCTTTTCTTAACTCAACTAAATAAATGGCATGGATCTTTGATCCATTTATATCGAGGGAGTTCACATGGTGAAATTCTCTTTATAACATGTAAAAGTCTCCTACTATTATTAGGGAGCTATTGTAAATATTCCATTAACTTGGAATCACCCATCACACAATTGCATTACTCTTCAACTCTTCTTGTATCCGACTTCATATATTTTCCTTGTCATCTCTCTCTCAAGACATACCCATGCATCATCACTTCTCACTTCTTCTTTCATGTCTTTGCAAGAGACCTTATTCCTCCTCCATTAATGTTCATCTTTTCCCTATAAATCTTGCCTTTTTCCTACACTCTCTCTGTCAGATTTCATCCCATTCGAAGTTGTTTTGGTCAGGTTCAAAAATGATTGAAGTTTGAGAATAATACAAACTCTAATTATTTTCTACCTTCTAAAAATGCGAGAGCAATTTATTCAAACCCTACATAAATCCAGGGTTCCAGATATATATTTATATATCTCATATTCCTAACCAAAAACCCCTGGATTTTCCCCTTTGTTGGTTGTTTATTTGTAGAAACAATAAATTAAGAAAGGAAAGAATTTGGAAAGGAGAGGGAGCCCAGTAGCCGCACCAGTTGGCCAAGGCCCAGGTGGCGCCCTTCGCACTGGGCCGGCTCCAAGGCCCACTCCCCCGGCCCACCCACCTAATCCTAACCTAGGCCCGGCCCTCTCTTTTGACCTCTCCCTCTCGCTCCCACCATCGCCGCCAGGAGCCGAGACCCATCTCCCTCGCGCAGCAACCTCCCGATCCCATTGCTCCCACACCCCTCGCTCCCTTTCCCTGATCCACCGCGCGCCGCCTCCCTTCGTTCTCCTCCTAGCGCTGCCACTTGCAGGGAGAGAGAGCTGCTTCATCTTGTTCCCCTTTGCCACTCCTCGTCACTGGAGTCCAGCCACCGGACCAGCCGGAGGCCGCCGTTGCCATGGACGCCCGCAGGAGCGCCAACACCGTCTTGCGCCGCCCGCTTCCTGCAGCCGCTGCAGCCCCTGCCGACGACCAGCGCCCGCCATGGCCGTTCCCTCTATCGTGTTGTGCAGGAGCTCTGCCACAGCCGCCAACCTCCCGCGAACCCTGCCTCCGCGCCCGAGCTGCTCAGCCCTGCTTCGCCTTGCCACCGCGAGCACCGGATGCTCTAGTGAGCCCGCGCCAGCCAGCAACCTCCTGCTGCCCTTGCCCCATGCTCCTACCACTCCTGCGAGCACCCCATCTGTGAAACCTGTCGCCGTCGGAGGCGACCAGTTCATCGTGTCCTTTTGAACGCTATCAACTGAGGCTTTTTTGTGCTGTTCTGGATCTCGCCAAGGCCTTCTTGTTTTTGGATTTCGGCAAGCAGCACGAGGACCGAGGACTCAGAGCAACCGGTCCTTCAAGTTTCTCAGAGACCACACGGATTCGCCAAGTACCACGACATCCGGAGCCCCTTGGAAACGTCAAGTTTGACTACCGTAGCGCCGAAGACCTTGGATGATCGAACGAGTACCGAACAAAACACCAAGTACCACTATCGCCGAGTACAACTACTTCCACGATGATACGAGAACAACTACCATCGACCCTCGAAGCCTCCGTGGACGTCAAGTCCCTCGTCGTGATCCCGAACATCTACGGAAAATTGTGCAACTAAGAACGTGAACGACTACCGCCGCCAAGATCACGAGTACCTCTACCATCGTCATGTACCCCTATTTCCACTACGAACGTCCCGAGAACGTCTACTTCCTGTACTTTGCACCGAATGAGAACCGTCCCGATTGCACGCTTCGAAGGTATAACCTCGAGACGACGGCCCGTGAATGAATGCATGTGTTGTTTGAGGTGCATGTTTGGATGTTGTATCCTCCCGTGATCGTTAGATGTTTCCCTCGCTTGGCACCGTCGTCGACCCGTGGGAACTCGTTATCCGAGATCACCCCACTGTTCATCGCATGGCACGCTCCTGTCACACTTGTTCCTTTCCATCGGCATCTCAATCGAGTTTCCGGAAACGGAACGTTGCCGTGGCACCATTTTCGTTATCGTCGCCATGACATCCTTTCTTTCCACCACGATGACAAATGCCTCATATCTTATCATGTCAACGTTTTCATAATTACTGCATAAAACTTGCACATGTCATTTGCATCATGATAATAACTTTTAGATGTTTAAAATTGTTGTTTGCCTTAAATTGCTAATGCACATGAGGATTTACCGGAATTGTTGTTTGTTAGTTCCGGCCTCATTTAAACTTGCCTAAATAGATAATTTCTTTATGCTTCTCCTCTTGCCATGTTTAACAACATTTAATATTGTTGAGTACATAATCGAGAGGGAACTAAATAATTGTTGTGGTGTTCCATCAATATGCAACTCGTTGCATATTGAGCTCCACTTAATTTGTAGGATTGTTTGTGCACTTTGCCATGCCATGCTTCATTAAACCGGACATGCATCATACTTGGTTGTGCATCATGCCATGTTTATGTGTTGGTTGTTTACTATGTTGTTTGCTTCTTTCCGGTGTTGCTTCTTCGGGTTGGTTCCGATAACGTCACGTTTGTGAGGATCCATTCGACTACGTCCGTTTGTCTTCTTCATGGACTCGTTCTTCTTCCTTGCGGGATCTCAGGCAAGATGACCATACCCTCGAAATCACTTCTATCTTTGCTTGCTAGTTGCTCGCTCTTTTGCTATGCCTATGCTGCGATACCTACCACTTGCTTATCATGCCTCCCATATTGCCATGTCAAGCCTCCAACCCACCTTGTCCTAGCAAACCGTTGTTTGGCTATGTTACCGCTTTGCTCAGCCCCTCTTATAGCGTTGTTAGTTGCAGGTGAAGATTGGAGTTGTTTCTTGTTGGAACATGGATATTTGTTGGGATATCACAATATCTCTTATTAAATTAATGCATCTATATACTTGGTAAAGGGTGGAAGGCTCGGCCTTATGCCTGGTGTTTTGTTCCACTCTTGCCGCCCTAGTTTCCGTCATACTGGTGTTATGTTCCTTAATGTTGCGTTCCTTACGCGGTTGGGTTATAATGGGAACCCCTTGACAGTTCGCCTTGAATAAAACTCGTCCAGCAAGGCCCAACATTGGTGTTACCATTTGCCACCTAGCCTTTCTTTCGCTTGGGTTCTACAGACTCAAGGGTCATCTTTATTTAAACCCCCCCAGGCCAGTGCTCCTCTGAGTGTTGGTCCAACCTGTCAGCTGCCGGTGGCCACCAGGGGCAACTCTGGGCTGGCCTACCGGAACCTTGGAGAATCCGGTGTGCCCTGAGAACGAGATATGTGCAGCTCCTATCGGGATTTGTCGGCACATTCAGGTGGCTTTGCTGGTCTTGTTTTACCATTGTCGAGATGTCTTGTAACCGGGATTCCAAGTCTGATCGGGTCTTCCTGGGTGAAGGAATATCCTTCGTTGACCGTGAGAGCTTGTGATGGGCTAAGTTGGGACACCCCTGCAGGGTTTTGAACTTTCGAAAGCCGTGCCCCCGGTTATGGGCAGATGGGAATTTGTTAATGTCCGGTTGTAGAGAACCTGAAGTTTAACTTAATTAAAATGGATCAACCGCGTGTGTAGCCATGATGGTCTCTTTCCGGCGGAGTCCGGGAAGTGAACACGGTGTTTGAGTTATGCTTGACGTAGGTTGTTCTAGGATCATTTCTTGATCATAGTTTCTCGACCGTGCTTTGCCTTTCTCTTCTCGCTCTCATTAGCGTAAGTTAGCCACCATATATGCTAGTGCTTGCTGCAGCTCCACCTCATACCTTTTACTTTACCCATAAGCTTAAATAGTCTTGATCGCGAGAGTGTGAGATTGCCGAGTCCCCGTGACTCACAGATACTTCCAAAACCAGTTTGCAGGTACCGATGATATCGTGCAGGTGACGCAACCAAACTCAAGGAGGAGCTCAAAGAAGTTCGTGTTCATTATGTTGTTTCGTTTCCAGTCGATCAGTAGTGGTGCCCAGTTGGGTCAGGGACTTTGTTGCATTTGGGGTTGTTCTTTATTTTGGTTCCGTAGTCGGACCTTGATTGTATCTGGATGAATGTAATGATATTTATGCTATTTGTGTGACGTGGCGAGTGTAAGCCAACTATGTACCTCTTTTCCTTATTTCATTACATGGGTTGTGTGAAGATTACCCCACTTGCGACATTACTTACAATGCGGTTATGCCTCTAAGTCATGCTTCGACACGTGGGAGATATAGCCGCATCGTGAGCGTTACACAGGACATACCACCCAAGGTTTTCTTTGACACATATCTGTAACAGAAGTAATTGTGTAAGGGCTTGTTTGAATTTGAGGATTGTAACAATGCAAGGATAGGAAATAGATAGGAATAGGATAGGAATGCACATGCAAAACAGAGAATTTAAAAACACATGATTTCTGCCAATCTGGGTGTTTGGTCCACAAGAATTGGAAGATCACATGATGCAAAGAAGCACAGTGAATTAAGTCAAACCACAAGAAGTGTACAACCTCTTTGGCGAAGCCATGTCGATCTCAGCGTGATTGGGTTGGCCGGTGAGGATGCTCCGGCTGACTTGGCTGTCGGAGGAGGGGAAGAAGATCTTAAACGTCTGGAGATGGAGCCCGAGGTACTGCTCCGCTGTGATGGAGGGTTTCATCGTTGGAGCAGCTCCGGTGAGTTGTACGACGCCGAGGCTGAAGCAGGACAAGAGAGACAACGTTAACCTGAGTGGAATTCTAATAGCATCTCCAACAGAAGGCGTAAAATACATAACCACAAAGTGCTAGATGTATACATCAGCCGCTCATCTCTGAACTTAACTGTTGAAACTGAATTTAAATGTCGAAACTGAACTTAACTATCGAAACTGAATTTTGCTGTCGAAACTGAATTTTACTGTCGAAACTGAACGCACTAGAGGTGAGGCTACACGTCAGTCGACTGACTTTTTCATCTCTGGTCAGTCGATTTTGCAGCCGTTGGATACGAAATCAAGGGCCTGTAGTTCATCTTCAACCTCCACCCCCCTGAGCCGCCAGCCAACACCGGCCAAACAGCCGCCCCCTGCCGCCCGCGGCCGGCGGTGCGCCGCCCCGCCCGCCCTAAAAACACTCCCCACCGCCGGTCCGCCGCCGCCCCGGCCATCCCTGTAGGCCCCCTCGTGCTGAGCTTTTTCTTCAGCGATCCCCACACCACCGCCCCACCCCCGCAGGCGACCACCGCCCAGCCCCTGAACCCTAAGATAGATGTGGGGTACCTCTCCGGCGAGCCCCCTCCCCGCTGTGGCTGGTTCTTCCTTAACTCCGGTGAGCCCCCCACCCCCTGAAAATCGACTGACCCAAAAGCTGATTCAGTTGACTGAAGTGTAGCTAAATCGGAGTAGCATCGCAAGCAAGAGCAAGAGCGAGAGCAGCAGCACGAGCAAGCGCAGACCAGGCAGGGGACTGAGAGCAAGAGCAGAGCAGCAGCATGAGCGAGAGCTAAAGCAGCAGCAGCTCCTACTGATGTGGACGTCGCCGCCGAGGGAGCGACGCCGTGGAGGAAGTGGCCGGTGACGCTGCCGTGGATGGAGCCACGCCATGTTGGCTCGGGACCGAGCGCTGGCAGCACTGTGAGATCGAATCAAGAAGAAAATGCGGCAATTAGTGTACAACCTCTTTGGTGGCGCCGATTAGGGCGCAGCTTCATCCGAGGAAACAGCGATGATGATGCTCTCCCGGTGGTGCAGGTGGAGACGACGGTGTGGGAATGGAGGTGGCGCATAAGATGAGGGGAACGTCGGGGCAACTCCTTGGAGGTGGAGGATGGGGTGGCTGAACCAGCGGGACGACTAGATCAACGATGGATCCTCATCCAGTACAGTGAATGAGGGACGTCGGGGTGTTGCTGTGGACAACATCGTCAGGGAAGAGGCTCCGGCTGGGTGGCGAACGGAGGAGGGTGTGGGGCTTTGCGGGTTTTTCCGGCCTCGATGTATGAATGGGTGGGCGGATGGGATGGGAGTGGGGGAACCATGGCTTAGGGACGCGCTTGTCTGAAATGTGGGGTAAGTTACGAAAGTACCCCCACCAATTAGAGGCGGTTCTTTCGGTTCAGGGGTATCACGGGCATTTCACGTGTCGGGATTTCATAGGAGGTGGGAGTTTTCGTGCGTGTTGTAATTTTGGAATAGCAAGGCGCGGGTTGAGATGGAGGGAGTTGTCGGAGCACAACGAGACAAAGATTTATCTTAAATATTTTGGGGTAACAAGGCGCGGGTTGAAGAGGCGGGAGTATCGCAGCACGATAGACAGAGACGCTAGCTTGAAATTTCGGCATAACAAGGCGCGGCTTGAAATTTCGGGAGAACAAGCTTAACGTGTACCCAAAACAAAAAAGACAATTTAGACTAGTATGATATACTACGTACAATGTGTTTAACACGCACAACACACACACAAACACCATTTAGACTAGTAAAGTACATGTGCATTCCACGCATGAGATTTGGCAACAAAATTATGAATAAATACCACATTATAGCATGTAAGCTTTGGGTCATATATGCATGATGTAGATGTTCGTTTAATTCTTATATTTCATTTCATTCAAAATCATCAAGTTTTTATAAGAAAGCTAATCTATTTTAAGATTCATGGAATTGTGCGTTGTAAGGCATAAAGTAAAAACAAATCATGTAGAAAAACATTTGGGCAATTATGATACGGAAGATTCTAGAACAAAGAAGAAGTGCTTGTGTTTCGAGGTTTGTGCATTATGCTTAAGTTCAACCATAGAGTCTTCTAGATTGTACATGTGGCAAAATCTGGTGAAATCTAGATGATATCCAACGGCCCGTGATACCCCTTTTTGGAAAATATAAAAAACACTTTTGCCCTTGTTTTGGACTCTAACTTGCATGATTTGAATGGAACTAACCCGAACTGATGCTGTTTTCAACAGAATTACCATGGTGTTATTTATGTGCAGAAACAAACGTTCTCGGAATGACCTGAAACTTCACGGAGCAACTTTTTGGAAAATACAAAAAATACCTGCAAAATATGAAGGCCAGGGGGCCCACCACCTGTCCACGAGGGTGGGGGGCGCGCCTGCCCCCCTAGAACGCGCCCCCCCTGCATCGTGGGCCCCCCGAAGCTCCTCCGACTCCAACTCCAACTCTATATATTGTGTTTCGAGGAGGAAAAATTAGAGAGAAGAATTCATCACGTTTTATGATACGGAGCCGCCGCCAAGCCCTAAAACCTCTCGGGAGGGCTGATCTGGAGTCCGTTCGAGGCTTCGGAGAGGGAAATCCGTCGCCATCGTCATCATCAACCATCCTCCATCACCAATTTCATGATGCTCACCGCCGTGCATGAGTAATTCCATCGTAGGCTTGCTGGACGGTGAGGGGTTGGATGGGATCTATCATGTAATCAAGTTAGTTTTGTTAGGGTTTGATCCCTAGTATCCACTATGTTCTGAGATTGATGTTGCTATGACTTTGCTATGCTTAATGCTTGTCACTAGGGCCCGAGTGCCATGATTTCAGATCTGAACCAATTATGTTTTCATCAATATATGAGAGTTCTTGATCCTATCTTGCAAGTCTATAGTCACCTATTATGTGTTATGATCCGTTAACCCTGAAGTGACAATAATCAGGATACTTACCGGTGATGACCGTAGTTTGAGGAGTTCATGTATTCACTATGTGTTAATGCTTTGTTCCGATACTCTATTAAAAGGAGACCTTAATATCCCTTAGTTTCCGTAAGGACCCCGCTTCCACGGGAGGGTAGGACAAAAGATGTCATGCAAGTTCTTTTCCATAAGCACATATGACTATATTCGGAATACATGCCTACATTACATTGATGAACTGGAGCTAGTTCTGTGTCACCCTAGGTTATGACTGTTACATGATGAACTGCATCCGGCATAATTCTCCATCACCGATCCATTGCCTACGAGCTTTCCATATATTGTTTTTCGCTTATTTACTTTTCCGTTGCTATTGCTATCATCACTACAAAATACCAGAAACACTACTTTTCCTACTGTTACCTTTTCCTACCGTTACCAGTACTATCATATTACTTTGCTACTAAATAATTTGCTGCAGATATTAAGTTTCTAGGTGTGGTTGAATTGATAACTCAGCTGCTAATACTTGAGAATATTCTTGGCTCCCCTTGTGCCGAATCAATAAATTTGGGTTGAATACTCTACCCTCGAAAATTGTTGCGATCCCCTATACTTGTGGGTTATCAAGACTATTTTCTGGCGCCGTTGCCGGGGAGCATAGCTCTATTCTTTGAGTCACTTGAGATTTATATCTGCTTATCATTATGAAGAACTTGAAAGATCCAAGAACTAAGATTTATCCCTCAACTATGAGGGGAGGTAAGGAACTGCCATCTAGCTCTGCACTTGATTCACCTTCTGTTTTAAGTAAGCTTGCGATACCTAAACCTGCTTCTGCTATTCATTCTGATATGTCGCATGTTATTGATGATGCTAGTTCTGCTATACATGATACTTATGATCAAATTACTTCTATGCTTGATACTACTGTGCCACTTGGTGAATTTCTTGATGAACAACTTGCTAGGGCTAGAGAGATTGAAAATATTGAATCTGATAATACTGATGAAATTGATGATGAAGACTTGCCTGTTATTCCTGAGGGTCATGTTTTTGATAAAGAAGCTTCTTTAGCTATTTTAGCTTGCAAATATAGATACGAACTTAAGAGGTTATTAGCTAAATGGAATAAGCAATCTCTAAATGCTAGGGTGAAACCTGACCCTGCTTTTGCTGCTTCACCTATCTGTGTTACTAATAAGGATTATGAATTCTCTGTTGGTCCTGATATAATTACTTTGGTTGAATCTGATCCTTTTCATGGCTATGAATCTGAAACTGTTGTGGCACTGTCGGTGTTCTGCGAACGGGGGTCCCCAGACTTGCCTGCCTGCGGCCCGCAGCGTGGCTGAGCCAGCAGGCCGTACGGTCTATCTTCACCAGCAAAGTAGTCAAGACCCTCGCGAGGGGCCAAGCCTCGCGAGGCGGACGATGCAAGACCTCCTCCGGAGCGGCCTAACTGGGCAGGCTCACGAGGAGCGGGGATATCAAGGCAGGGCGAACCTCATGAGGTTTTCGTGACGTGAGCCGTGATGATCGACACCAGGCGGGCAACAAGCGGGCGCCAGCGCACACATCGTCCTTGTTTCCTCTTTGGTGCAAAGGGGGCAAGGGCAACCGCGGAGTACTGAGGCATCAGTCAAAAGTTGTCATTTCGGTGCAACAAGACCAAGACCAAGGACTGCAAGACAGAGGTCATCATGGAGCCCGGAGCAGCGTCACCACTAGATCTTTGTGCAGGCAAAGACTACTTTTGTCAGGATAGCTTGTACTAGTTGCCCCCCTTCAAATTAGCCCGCCATTGTTGGCTCCCTTCCCGCTCAATATTTGGGAAGAGGACCAGGGCCTCTATAAATAGGACTAGCCACCATAGTGGAGAGCGACGGTGGGACACACAAGCTCACCGAGCCCAAGAACACCTCAACCTCAGGAGGCCGTTCTTCCCTTGTATTGTCATCATCAGCCCAAGAGGCAATACACCACCACCACACTTGAGTAGGGTGGTACACCGCAACGGTGGCTCGAACCAGTATAAACCCTGTGTCCATCTGTGTTGTGAGTTCGTCGAGTTCGTCCGCGAGATCCTAGCAAGGTGGAGCGTAGATCGGTTGGAGGGATAGACTTCGCGCGCACCCAAGTGTTCGAACCTTAAGGGTTTGCTGGGACCCCAACCCCGACATTTGGCGTGCTAGGTAGGGGTGCGCCGGAGCTTTTCTCCATCAACCGACGCCCCGTACCTCTGCACCGCGCTCTCATGATAGGTATCTCGACACCAACCTCCTCGGCAGGCGCCTGCAGCGGGGAGTCTGGGTACTGAGCCCTGGCCCCCGCTCTCCGGCGGGTGCAGTGGCTGGTCAAGTTCAGGCCGGAGATGCCGCCGTGTTACGACGGCGCGGCAGACTCGGCGCTCTTCTTGATAGCATATGAGGAGGCTTTCCTCGAAGCGGAGGTGACGAAAAGATCATGGCCAACTTGTTCCCCCTGGCCCTCGCCGGCGAGCCGCGCGCCTGGCTGCTCGGCCTCCCGGGATCCACGGCGCTGTCCTGGGGGGAACTCCACGACCTCTTCACTGTGTGCTATGCGACACCGGTACACCACGCAGTCGCGGCGCTGCTGGGCGGCTCCCAAAAACCTCCTTCAGATCGCCACTTCAAGCCTTTGTTCCGCCAGATTGGGGCCGCCTGCAAGCGCCCGGGGGCTCCGCCAGGTTGGGCCGCGCCAGAAGCCGACCTCACCTTCGACTCGGAAGACCACCCCGGCTCCACCGCTGGCTCAGGGATGCTTCTGATGCTCTACACACCCACCATTTGCAACGTGGCCGTCAGCAAGACCCTCATCGACGGCGGCGCTGGTCTCAACCTGCTCTCCGTAGAAGCTTTCAGCCTTCTTCATGTGCCGCTCGAACGGCTCGACCTCAGCAAGCCCTTCATAGGGGTGGGCGGTGGAGCTGCTTACCCCTTGGGGCAGATCCGCCTCCCTGTCACCTTTGGCACGCGGGGTAAGTATCGCACCGAGCTGGTGGACTTCGACATCGCCCGCACCGGTCTCCTGTACAATGCCATCCTCGGGTATCCGGCCCTCGCTCAGTTCATGGCTGCAACTCACCCGGCTTACAACCTCATGAAGATGCCAGGGAGCAAGGGCGTCCTCACCATCCAAGGGGATGCTAAGGAGGCCGTGATGGCACTCAGGCTCACCTTCAAGACCGCGGCAGCGGCGCAGCCAGCCAGCGCCGGCGCGCCAGAGGCCAAGGAGGGTGGGCCCACCAAGAAAAAGCAGTTGTTCACCCAAGACAAGGTAGAGACCAAGCAGGTGCCGGTCAACGAGGATGGGTCTTCGGCAGCCACCTTCACCATAGGAACCGACCTTAACCCGGGGCAAGAAGAAGCTTTGGTGAGGTTCTTGCGCGAACAAGGAGATATTCGTGTGGGAGCCTGATCAACTGGTAGGGGTCCCGAGAGAGGTAATCCAGCATCATCTAAAGGTGTGCCCCAACGTACGTCCTGTGAAGCAGCGAGCAAGACGGTAGTCCACCGAGAAGCAGGCCTTCATCGTCCAAGAGACACGCAAGTTGGAGGCGGCAGGTACAATCCGAGAAGTTCGATACCCCGAATGGCTGGCGAACCCCGTCGTAGTGCCGAAGAAAGGCGGGAAGGAACGGATGTGCGTCGACTTCACCAACCTAAACAAGGTCTGCCCCCAAAGACTCGTTCCCCCTTCCGCGCATCAATCAAATCGTCGACTCCACCACCGAGTGCGACCTGCTGTGTTTCTTGGATGCGTTCTCTGGATATTATGAGATCAAGATGGCGGTGGAGGATGTGGAGAAGATGGCCTTCTTGACACCGTGTGGGGTGTACTGCTACACCTGCATGCCTTTCAGCCTTCACAACACGGGCGCAACCTTTCAGTGGCTGATGCACATCGCCTTGGGGCGGCAGCTCGGCAGGAACACAGAGGCCTACGTTGATGACATAGTGGGTAAATCTCGCGAGGCGAGGACGTTGATTCAAGACTTGGAGGAGACCTTCGAGAGCTTGCGCCAAGTGAATTTGAGGCTTAACCCGGAAAAGTGTGTGTTTGGTGTCCCATCCGGCAAGTTGCTAGGGTTTCTCATATCCCATAGAGGGATCGAGGTGAATCCGGAAAAGATCAAGGCTATCGAAGACATGAGCCCACCGTAGACCCTCAAGGAGATGCAAAAACTGGTAGGACGGGTAACCGCGTTAGGGTGTTTCATCTCTAAGCTAGGCGAGCGCGCCCTGCCCTTCTGTAATCTCATGAAGAAGAAAGGCCCCTTCAAGTGGACCCCGGAGGCCGACCAGGCCTTCCGAGACCTTAAGAAATACCTCACCAGCCCCCCGGTGATGGTGGCGCCGCGGCCTCTCGAGCCTCTCTTGCTCTACCTTGCCGCCACCCCATACTCTGCCAGCGCGGCGTCGGTGGCGGTTCGGGAAGAGCGTCAAGATAAGGGTAGAATTGATACAACATCGGGCCGGAGAGGTGCAGCGATGCCATCAGCGGCGGAAGACCTAGCTCAGCAGAGCAACATCGCGAAGGCTCCCAAGGGCAGTAAGGTCTTAGGAGACCCATCACTTCAGGATATGCCGCAACCTACACGGGACCCAAGACTCAACGGTGTACCGGCCCTCGTTGAGCACCCAGTATACTTCGTCAGCACTATATTGCGGGACGCGAGGGCGCGCTACCCCATGCCGCAGAAGCTCCTGCTCGCACTTTTGGTGGCCTCGCGTCAGCTGCAGCACTACTTGCAGGGACACCCCATCAAGGTCGTCTCATATTACCCGTCGGAGAGGATACTCAGGAGCCCAAACTCAGCTGGAAGGGTCGCTGAATGGAACATCGAGCTGCAAGCATTTGAGCTGGAGTTTAGCACCACCAGGGTCATCAAGGGAGCCGCACTTGCCGATTTTGTGGAAGAATGGACAGATGCACCGGCTCTTGAGGACGGAGAGGACCGGTCCACTTCTCCAGGAAGCGAGGCGCCAGACGGCTGGGTCATGTATTTTGACGGCGCCTTTGCACACCAGGGCGCGGGGGCTGGAGCAGTGCTCATCTCGCCCACCCAGGACAAGCTTTGCTAGGCCGTGCAGCTCTGCTTTCAGCATGGCGAGACGGTCTCTAACAATATTGCAGAATACGAGGGCCTCATAGCTGGCCTAAAGGCTGCGCCGACTATGGGGGTGAGACGCCTTACCGTCAAGGGCGACTCGCAGCTCCTCGTCAACTTCTCCAACAAAGTGTACGAGCCAAACGACGAGCACATGGAGGCCTACCTTGCTGAGGTGCGTAAAATGGAGAAGCAGTTCACAGGCTTGGAGCTGCAGCACGTGCCCCGGGGCACCAACAAGGAAGCCGACGACATCGCCAAGAGAGCATCCAAGCGGCAACCGCAGGAGCCCGGCGTCTTCGAAGAGCGGCTCTTCAAGCCGTCAGCTATGCCGCCTCTTCCAAGCATGACTCGGCCTCGGGAAGAGCTCCCTCAGCCCCCGGCCTCGGGAGCCCCAGAATGTGGCCCGACCTCAGGAGCTCGCCTGCTCTTGGCGCTCGAGCCCCAGGGGGAGTGCTGGGCCAAGGAGTTCAGGGAGTACCTGATGCACGGGACATTGCCGGAGAAAGAAGAGGACGTGGAGCGTGTGTCCCGATAGGCCATGACATACTGCATTCAAGACAGCGAATTATACAGGAAACGACCGAACAACGTCACGCTGCGCTGCATCTCTAGTGATCAAGGGAGGGAGCTGCTGACTGACATACATGGCAGGGACTGTGGACATCACTCGTCATCACGGACCCTCATCGGCAAGGCCTTCCGTAGTGGATTCTATTGGCCTACAGCACTTAACGATGCAGCCGAGCTGGTGGAGTCCTGCGAAGCTTGCCAATTCCACGCCAAGCAAATCCATCAGCCTACTCAGGGCCTCCAAACCATCCCGCTCACGTGGCCGTTCGCGGTCTGGGGGCTGGACATCCTAGGCCCGTTCCCGCGAGCGCCAGGGGGCTACCTCTATCTCTACGTCGCCATCGATAAGTTCACTAAGTGGGCAGAGGTGGAAGCCGTCCAAACCATTCCAGCCGGCTCTGCCGTCAAGTTCATAAAGGGCCTCGTGAGCCGCTTCGGGGTCCCCAACCGCATCATCATAGATAACAGCTCGCAGTTCACTAGTAACCTCTTTAAAACCTACTGTGCCAACCTTGGAATGCAGATTTGCTACGCTTCGGTAGCCCACCCCAGGAGCAATGGTCAGGCCGAGCGCGCCAACGCAGAGGTCCTGAGGGGCCTCAGGAACTTCAAGAAGAAGCTAGAGGCCTGCAGCAGGGGCTGGCATGATGAGCTCCAGTCCGTGTTGTGGTCCATCCGCACCACCGCCACCAAGCCAATGGGCGAGACTCCGTTCTTCCTCGTCTACGGAGCTGAAGCAGTCCTCCCTCACGAGGTCAGGCATCGCTCCGCATGGGTCCTGGCATTTGACGAAATGTAGCAGGACGCCATGCGGGGGATGGATCTCGTGCTGGGGGAGGAACGACGTCACGAGGCTGCATTAAGGGCGGCAAGGTACCAGCAAGCGTTGCGGCGCTACCACTGCCGCAACATTCGCTCCAGGGCGCTCAAGACGGGTGACCTGGTCCTGAGGTGGGTCCTTTCCAGGGAAGGCTTGCACAAGCTCTCACCCATGTGGGAGGGCCCGTTCAGGGTCGTTCACATCGCTAGGCCTGGCGCCGTGCGCTTGGAGATGCAAGAGGGGACACCCATCCAAAACGCCTGGAACATCCAGCACCTCCGGAAGTTCTACCCATGAAGCAAGGCCCAGAGCCTGAGAAGCAAGGCCGAGAGCCTGTGAAGCAAGGCCCGGTGCCTGTGAAGAATCGCCGCCCGTGACACTCTCACATAATAATGAGTTGGGGCTGTACACGCCCCGGAATCTCAGGAGTGCCGGCCTCAAGCCCTGGGATCCCTCCCATGCCTAGTGGACATCACTTAGCTCCGCGCTGGTGAGAAGACTCGAAGACTAGATTAGGTGTCGGACACGGCTTTTCATTTGCTTTCCGTAGTTGGCTTGCTTTTCCTTAATCGAATTTGCCTTTGGCGTTCCTTGCTGATTTGGTTACTTCACCTTTTACTGCGTTTTTTCAGCTCTGGTTTACTCGTGATCTCTCTCTCTCTCTCTCGCATACCTCGCGAGGGGGCTAGGCAGGCAGGTGCCCTCGCGAGCTTTCCCTTCTCTCTGCCTTCTCGCGAGTCACCCTCGTTCAAGCCGGGAAGCTAGCGCAACTCCCCTAAATCTGTGCCCCCAGGGTACTGCGATACAAAGCGCTAAGTCAAGGTTCAGGTAAACGACAAAATCCCCTAGCGCACCCCCTAACAAAGTTTTGCAGTTCTTGAGCAAACGCAGATATCTTGTGAAGGAAGGGGCGTCCAAAACACGTCGGGTTAGGTTATCTCTTCACAAAATAATCGCATGGCACGGTAATAACTCGCATTTTGCATTAACCAAGAACCATAGTTCGATACACGCCCCTCTGGGCCCATACTGGTTTCATTTCCTAGTGCAGGGAAAGAAAGGGAAAAACCAAACAAAGCGGTGTTTCAACAATCTGTGGGGGCAGGCCCTTAGCGACGCCCAAGCCTAACTGGACCCCTCCTCGCGCTTCACGGAGGTGCGGCGATGAGATGACCCGCTGCCTCCTTCGAAGCGAGCGCAGTGGCGCGGCGGCTGATCGTAGCCACTGCTGCTGGAGCTGTCGTAGGAGGGAGAGCCACCGTAATTGGAGGAGATGCGGTCGCCGCTGAGGGCAGGCTCGCCCTCACCCTCGTCATGACCGTCGCCAAGGCCAAGCACCTCCTCGCCGTCGTTCATCTCGGGGCAGCATCCGGTGTGGCGGCCATCTTCCCCGAACACCCTCACAAAGAGGGTTGACCTGCCGTCATACTTGAAGTGGAGCGTGCACCGCCTGCCCAGGCCGCGCGTGCGGGCGAACGTCTGCCAGCCGCGGGCCAGGGCTATGTTGCCCACGGCAGAAATCTCGACCGCGACCCATGAGGCCTTGCTGCAGCAACCATCCGCCTGCAACCAGAGCCCCCTGGCCCAGGGGCCGGAAGCTCATCGACAAAGAAGCGCGAAAGCTGGAGCCAGTTGTTGGCCGGGTTTTCCGACCAAACAACAAACTCCGGCGACGCCTCCGCTGCATGGAAGCGCGGGCGAGGAGGCCTCGCCGCCATCGCACACCTCCCCCCGTCAGCTGGACCGCCATGGTTGGGACGACCCCCTCTACGTGTCGTGGCGCCGCCTCGACGGTGGGCCGCAGCGGGGGTCACAGCGTGCTTGCGCGGGCGGCCGCGACCGCACTTGGGCACCGGGGAACCAGGGCCCTCACGAGGGGCCTTTCCCTTCTCGGTGGCAGAGAACTTCCTTTGAGGCGCCATCGGAGGCACTGCAAGCAATGGAGCAAGAAGGAGGGAGCAAGCAAGGAAGAGATGGGCAACGGGGGCTTCGCCTCCCTCCCCATTTATAGCAAGAGAAGGCCAACCGGCGTCTCCCACGATCATAGGTAATGATGGTTTCCCTTGCATGTCGCAGGGACTTGTCAAGTCATGCAGTCGCTGATGCAACGTGGGGAAGCGGAGACGCCCATGTTCCATCAACTGCCATGCGTCAACCGAGGCCGCAGGCTTTGGGGCCCTGCGGCGCTTCAAGCTTGACCCTTGGCTTCGCCGCGAAGCCAAGCCCACGTGCACCTTGAGCCCGGGGGCTACTGTCGGCGTTCTGGGAACGGGGGTCCCCGGATTTGCCTGCCTGCGGCCCGCGGCGTGGCTGAGCCAGCAGGCTGTACGACCCATCTTCACCAGTAAAGCACTCAAGACCCTCGCGAGGGGCCAAGCCTCACGAGGCGGACGACGCAGGACCTCCTCCAGAGCGGCCTAACTGGGAAGCCTCATGAGGAGCAGGGATATCAAGGCGGGGCGAACCTAACGAGGTTTTCTTGACGTGGGCCATGATGATCGACACCAGGCGGGCACCAGCGTGCACAGCGTCCTTCTTTCCTCTTTGGTGCAAAGGGGGCAAGTGCAGCCGCGGAGTACCGAGGCATCAGGCAAAGGTTGCCATTTCGGTGCAACAAGACCAAGACCAAGGACTGCAAGATGGAGGTCATCGTGGAGCCCGGAGCAGCGTCACCACCAGAACTTTGTGCAGGCGAAGACTACTTTTGTCAGGATAGCTTGTACTAGCTGTCCCCCTTCAAATTAGCCCGCCATTGTTGGCTCCCTTCCCGCTCGATATTTGGGAAGAGGACCAAGGCCTCTATAAATAGTACTAGCCACCACAGTGGAGAGCGACGGTGGGACACACAAGCTCACCGAGCCTAAGAACACCTCAACCTCAGGAGGCCATTCTTCCCTTGTATTGTCATCATCAGCCTAAGAGCCAATCCACCAGCACCACACTGGAGTAGGGTGTTACACCACAACGGTGGCCCGAACCAGTATAAACCCTGTGTCCATCTCTGTTGTGAGTTCGTCCGCAAGATCCTAGCAAGCTAGAGCGTAGATCGATTGGAGGGATAGACTTCGCACGCACCCTAGGGTTCGAACCTTAAGGGTTTGCCGGGACCCCAACCCCGACAGGCACATCTTACTAAATTTAATGATATAGCCACCATGTTCACTACTGATGAGAGAACTCGTTACTTTTATATCCTTAAAATATTTCCGTTCTCATTAAAGGGTGATGCTAAGATATGGTTTAATTCTCTTGATCCTGGTTGTGTGCGTAGTCTCCAGGATAAGATTTATTACTTCTCTGCTAAATATTTCCCTGCTCATAAGAAACAAGCTACTTTAAGGGATATATATATATAATTTTGTGCAAATTGAAGAAGAGAGTCTCCCACAAGCTTGGGGAGGCTTCTCCAATTACTTAATGCTTTGCCTTATCATCCTCTTAAGAAAAATGAAATACTTGATATTTTTTTATAATGGACTAACCGACGCCTCCAGAGATTACCTGGATAGTTGTGCTGGTTCTGTTTTCAGGGAAAGAACACGAGATGAAGCTGAAATTCTATTGAATAATATGTTGACAAATGAAAATAATTGGACACCTCCAGAGCCAATTCCTGAGCCTATTCCTAAACCAACTCCGAAGAAGAGGGGTATTCTATTTCTCAGTCCTAAAGATATGCAAGAGGCAAAGAAATCTATGAAAGAAAAAGGTATTAAAGCTGAAGATGTTAAGAATTTACCTCCTATTGAAGAAATACATGGTCTTAATTTACCGCCATCTGAAGAAACATATGATCTTCATCCATTTCCTATTGAAGAAACTCATGGTCTTGATAACCCGACACAGATAGTAAAGGTAAATTCTCTCTATAGATATGATAAAGCTGAAATCCCATATACTAAGTTTGCTAGCCCATGCTTAGATGAGTATGATGAATTTATGGCTAAGCAAGAAGACTTTAATGCTTATTTTGGTAGACAATTGAAATACAATTCAAATATGCCTGAACACTTGGGTGATTACATGGCTAATGTCAAAGGTGAACTTAAACTTATTAGTAAACATGCTTCTATGGTTACCACTCAAGTAGAACAAGTACTTAAAGCTCAAAGTGATTTGCTCAATGAATTGAATAGTAAAGATAATGATAATGTTGTTAGAGTTATGACTAGAGGTGGTAGAATGACTCAGGAACCTTTGTATCCTGAAGGCCATCCTAAGAGAATTCAGCAAGATTCTCAGAGAAATAATGTGGATGCACCTAGTCCTTCTAAAAAGAAGAAAAAGAAAAATGATAGGACTTTGCATGCTTCTAGTGAACCTATTACTGAAACACCTGAGAATCCAAATGATATTTCTATTTCTGATGCTGAAACTCAATCTGGTAATGAACCTGAAACTAGTAATAATGTTAATGATAATGTTCATGGTGATGCTCAACCTCGTAATGATAATGATATAGAAATTGAACCTGCTGTTGATCTTGATAACCCATAATCAAAGAATCAAAGTTATGATAAGAAAGACTTTGTTGCTCGGAAACACGGTATAGAAAGAGAAGCATGGGTTCATAAACCCATGCCTTTTCCTCCCAAACCATCCAAGAAAAGGATGATGAGGATTTTGAGCGCTTTGCTGAAATGATTAGACCTATCTTTTTGCGTATGCGATTGACTGATATGCTTAAAATGAATCCTTATGCTAAGTACATGAAAGAAATTGTTACTAATAAAAGAAAGATACCGGAAGCCGAAATTTCCACCATGCTTGCTAATTATACTTTTAAGGGTGTAATACCAAAGAAACTTGGAGATCCAGGAGTACCCACTATACCATGCTCCATTAAAAGAAACTATGTTAAGACTGCTTTATGTGATCTTGGAGCCGGTGTTAGTGTTATGCCTCTCTCTTTATATCGTAGACATGATTTGAATAAGTTGACACCTACTGAAATATCTTTGCAAATGGCTGATAAATCAACTGCTATACCTGTCGGTATTTGTGAGGATGCGCCTGTTGTAGTTGCACATGTTACTATTTTAACAGACTTGTTATTCTTGATATTCCCAAGGACGATAGTATGTCTATTATTCTTGGAAGACCCTTTTTGAATACTGCAGGGGCTGTTATTGATTGCACTAAAGGCAATGTCACTTTTCATGTTAATGGTAATGAGCATACGGTACACTTTCCGAGGAAACAACCTCAAGTTCATAGTATCAACTCTATTGGAAAAAGTCCATCGATTATATTTGGAGGTTTTGAATTTCCTCTTCCTACTGTCAAGAAGAAATATGATATTCTTATTATTGGGGACGTTCATATCCCCGTTGAGGCAACATAGTGTTATTGGAAATTTCTCCGGTTCCATGTTATTCGGAATGAGTTCGTTAACAAGACTTGATCAACCTTGTTAGTGGATTCCTTTTGATGATCATGAGATGGATGAAATTAGAAGGCACAACCTTCTGTACCCTCCTTTTACTTTCTGTTATTTATATTAAATAAAATAAAAATAGTATTTTTCTGTCTATTATCTGATTATCCGTGCAATATAAAAATACCCTAAAAATAAAGTTCTCCAAATGCCCTGAAATTTAAATATGATTTTTTCTGAAATATTTGAGAATATTTGGCACTGAGAACATAGTAGGGGGGTCAACCACCTGCCCACGAGGGTGGAGGGCGCGCCCTACCCCCTGGGCGCGCTCCCCTGCCTCGTGGGCCCACGGTGGCCCTCCTCCACTTATCCTTTCACCCGCACACTCCTTCTTCCTCCCCCAAACATGAATAATCAGCTCAAACCCGAGTCCAAGCTTGTTTTGCTGCCATTTTCGATCTCCTTGCTCAAAGCACCTCTCACAAAACTGCCTGGGGAGATTGTTCCTTGGTATGTGACTCCTCCATTGGTCCAATTAGTATTTGTTCTAGTGCTTTATTCATTGCAAATTTTTGCTGCTTAGGTAACCCTGTTCTTGAGCTTGCATGTCAAATTTATATGGTCAAAAGTAGTTTTGATGCATGACATAGGCCCTAGGCACTTGTAGGAGTAGTTGCTATCAATATTATTGAGTTTGGTTTACTTTTATTTTGAAGTTACAAAAAATTTCAGAATTTTTCAGAAAGTGATGAAGAGACTTTGGAGGGACTCGTCGAGCCGAAGCTCGAAGGAAAAGGCACCGAAGCCTAAGTATAATCTGCCTCGCACCGCGGAGGTTCGATCGTGTGAATGGCCTTCCGATGATTTCTTGAGATCAGCCGGGATTTATGAAGATTTTTATGAATTGGCTAAGAATGCAGGCCTCACCGCTTTCCTCCACGACCAACGCGATCAGTATCTCTTACTCACAAATATCTTTGTGCAAAACTTTCATTTCCATTCCAGGAGCTCACCACCTATGGTGGAGTTTCATTTATATGATGAGCGTAAGGAGATGTCAGTTTTTGATTTTTGTCAGGTTTGTTTAGTCCCTTTCGAGGGCAAGACAGAGGAACCACATCATGAGGATGTGGATGGGTTTATTGATACTATCACTGTAGGGGAAACAAGGAAGGTTTCTGATGCACGAATCACTAGCATACATTTTCCTGTTTTACGCTATTTTGCATTATTTGCTAGTCGTTGTTTAATTGGTTGCGGAAACTGTGGAAACCTTAGTGTCCCTGATATTATTATTTTGCTCCACGGTTTGTACAGTGATAACTCTGTTAGTATGGGCGGCATTATTGCTAAACGGTTAAGTCTAAACCGTACCAAGGGCCCCATCTTTGGAGGCATCTATGCTTCATGCCTAGCTGCACATTTTAACATACCTATTAGGCATTATGGGAAGGAAGAAAAAGTGCTGCCTTGTGTTTATTTAGATTATAAAAGTATGGTGGCACATGATTTCATTGTTAACAATAGGGAAGGAGAGCTTAAATACAAATTGTTCTTTGATAAACATTGTCGGTGTACTAGAATAGGGGTACCCTAGTACCCCGAACTTGTGCACGGGCAGTTGCAGCACCCCGTGGCAAGGCTTGCCGGGCGAGCGCCAAGATCCTCCGTGGTTCCCTTGAAGCCATTCAAGAACAAAGTATTTAAGTTCAGGAGACAAGGCCCCGGCAAGAGGAGCTTGCCGGGAAGGCCAACCAAGGCACTCCAAGGAACTTGCCGCGACGCGCCACGCGCTCCAGCAAGGCAACAAGGCCCCGGCAAGAGGAGCTTGCCGGGAAGACCAACCAAGGTACCTCAAGGCCCGGTGAGCGACAAGCTTCCGGACCCGACAAGATAACAGCGGCGGCAAGGCACTTGCCGCGGCAGGCGGCCACTCTGCGCCCATGCTCCAGCGCATCCACCAACGTGTCGCTCTGGGGGCCTCTCCAGGCGCGCGTGGCGGGGGGGCTGTGCAGCCAGCGGTGCGCAGTGGCATGCGAAGCTGACAAGATCGCCATCATGGCGAACGGTGGCGCCCCTAATGGTCCTTTTCTGCACTGTTTGAGCGACTCAGACAGGCATTTAATGCCCTTGTCCCCTGCCGTCAGGGTTAGGTAGGGTGCACTGTACAAGTAACTGTATCAACCACCTCGTTTTTTACATTTGTACCCTTCTCTGCGTTGCCACCTGTCGGTGACCACTTTAGCGTATAAAAGGAGGCCCATGCGCAACATAGGGGAGGGTCGGCTGGTTCGTAGGTTCGATTCATTGGTACGCCAGAAGACACTTAGCTCTCGCAAGCAAGAAGATAATACAACCAGACAAGCAGCAGTAGGAGTGTTATCTCTCCGGAGAGCTCCGAAGCTGGGTAAACTGCTCGTGTGCTTCGCCTCGATCTGCTCTTCGTGCGACCTCTGCCCCCGCCGTACCGAAAGGGGCCCGGTCCGTCGGCCCCATAGGTGTTCGTGGATCAGTTTCCTCCGACATCTTTGGCGCGCCAGGTAGGGGCGTCGAGATTGTGTGAACCTGATCCGGCATTCACACGAGCTAGATCTTCATTCCCTTCATCAACATGCCACCGAAGAAGAAGACTTCGGCGGCAGCCGCTCTGTCCACGTCACTTTCGCCACCGTTGGAGCAAACAGGTGGTGGAATGGACGCCGGTGGAAGAATAGACGTCGACGAGGAAGCTTATGATGCCACCAGGTCCAAGGACAAGGCTGCACAAACCTCGGCGACTGTACATGTTCCGCGCCACTCTCAGGAGGCGGAATACCAACAGCGTCATGGCACTCGCAGTGCCATACGCGTGATAGGCCAAGACCAAGCTGGTGGATCTCGGGGCGCTCAAGACCAGCATGCATGCTAGCGTGTTGGCACGAGCGGGGCACGGTCGCCTGGACGGGATACTGCTCCTTCTAACATAGTTAGAAGTCCGAGCACGTCCCGCTCCTTGCACCGTCCGCCACTGCCACCCACCACTCCAGCAGAAGCTTTGGCGCGAGCTCAACTGCTCCTAGATTACCCTCCAACATCGGACAAGATCGACGAATGGAGGGCCACCATTCAGAGTCTCATCGGCTACGCCAACGACGACACTTCACGGTGGCCGAGCGCGTCGCCGCCGCGGCAGGGTTGCCAGGCGCGAGCCGGTGGCGAAGAAACAGGTGGAGGTGCAACTACCATGCAATCACCACCCCGAAGGCCAAGATCGCCGACTCGCCGGATCCACCTCGACAGCGACTCCACTGCATCATCGGATCCACGAGCTCGTCGCGATCAGCGCCAAGTTCTTCATGATCGGCAACAAGAAGACGCTCGAACTCGCATCGAGCGCCAAAGAGAAGCGCGACGTCAATCCGACAAGCGCGCTGGGCCCTCTATTGACATGCATGCGCTAGGGGAACCAGGCGATTTGCCGTACGCGGTAGGTTTCCCTGCGTTCACTCGTGAGCTGCGGCAAGTCCAGTGGCCCAGTACGAAGAACTTCAAGCCAGACGTACCGGAGAAGTACGACGGCAAGACGCATCCGTCGGAGTTCCTCAGCATCTACACCATTGCGGTGCAGGCTGCCGGGGGACGGGATGACAAGATCCTTGCCAACTACTTCCCACTGGTGCTCAAGCCCAACGTCAGATCCTGGCTGATGCACTTGCCGGACAACTCCATATCTTCTTGGGCTGATCTGTGCCATCAGTTTGTCGGCGCCTTCACAGGCGGACACAAGCCTCATGGCCAGGAAAGTGATCTTCATCTGCTCGCCCAGAAGGAAGGAGAGCCCCTGCGCAAGTACATTCAGAGATTCAGCAGTGTGCAGCACAACATCCCAGACGTCCACCCTGCCGCGGTGATCAGCGCGTTCCATCAGAACGTGCGGAACCGCAGGATGCGGGAGGAAATGGCGATGTGCAAGATCAGGGACGTCAGTGAGTTATATGCACTGGCCGACAAGTGTGCACGTGCTGAGGAAGGGAGGAGACTCCTCGGAGAGAATGTAGGAGCGGGAGGATCTCACAGTGAAGATGCTGCCCCGGCAAGGAAAAACCGGCGGCGGAACAACAGAAGGAGGAAAGGCAAAGAGGTGCTAGTTGTTGAGCAGTCCGGCAACGGTGGTGGCACCAAGGAAGCCAAAGCTGGTGACTCCGGCAAGGAGGTTGCCGCGGAGGTGGCGGTCGCCGACAAGTAGGACGACACCAACAAGCAGTATTGCAAGATCCACCGCACCAAGGGCCATGATCTCCAGAACTGTAAGAAAGTCGAGCAGCTTGTTGAGCAACAGAAAGCTGAATACGAGCGGCGCGACAAGGAGAAGGCCCAGGAAGGTGCTGGGGGATCCGGCAAGAAACGTCCCGGCCGAGGAGGACGCCGCGGCAAGGCCAAGCAGCGGCAAGGAGACAGACCTCCTCGCGGCCGCGACAAGGATGAAGATGACGACGACGATGAAGACATGGATGATGAGGAGACTGATGAGCAGGAGTTCCAGAAAGCCACAGAGGTCCTGTGCGTTGACGGTGGTGCTTCTCTGCATACCTCGCACCGCCAGCTCAAGCAGTGGATGCGGGAAGTTAATGCAGCAGAACCACCCGTCGAGTCACGCAAGCCTCTGAAATGGTCCAGCACGCCTATCATCTTTGATATTGAGGACCACCCTGATCGCATAACTGCGGTCGGGTGCTTGCCGATGTTGGTTTCACCAACAACCCGCAACCTCAAGGTCACTAAGATGCTAGTTGATGGCGGGGCCGGCTTGAACCTGATCTCCTCCGCGGTGCTCCAGAAACTCCAGATCCCTGACAGCGAGCTCGAAGAGACCGGTACATTTCAAGGAATCAACCCGGGAAGAAGCAAGCCGAAGGGAAAGATCACATTGCCGGTAACATTTGGCAGCGAGCTGAACTTCAGGACTGAGAGGGTCACATTTGATGTTGCTGACTTTCCATTACCTTACAATGGAATCCTTGGCCGTCCGGCACTCGCCAAGTTCATGGCAGCCTCTCACTATGCGTACAACGTACTGAAAATGCCAGGCCCGATAAGTGTCATCTCTGTCCCTGGCGACAAGAAGGATGCTCTTAGTTGTGCCGACAAGATCTACCGGGAAGCAGCAGCCGCAGCAGAACACAAGACACTTGCCACTGAAGCTCCCGGGGGAAAGAAGAAGACCAAGTCCGGCAAGAGTTCTGATGCCCACTCCGGCAAGCGCACCTCTTCGGAGTGCTGCGCTACCGTCGAGGACGCACCATCGAGCTCCACCGGCAAGTGTAAGAAGGCAATGACAGCTCCACCTGAGACCAAGAAGGTGTCCGCCAAGGAGGACGGCGCTGGTGGTACCTTCACCATCAGCGCCACTCTTGACCCCAAATAGGAAAGCGCTCATTGCTTTCCTGCAGGCGAATGTCGACGTGTTTGCGTGGCAACCGTCTGATATCCCCGGTGTTCCCAGGAAAGTAATTGAGCACCACCTTGCCATCTGTCCTCATGCGCGGCCCGTCAAGCAGAAAGTCAGGAAACAGGCAGTGGAGCGCCAAGAATTCATTGCAGAAGAAATCAAGAAGTTGGAAGTAGCAGGCCTTGTCAGAGGAGTGCTCCATCCCACGTGGTTGGCCAATCCTGTTGTCGTGCGCAAGGCTAATGGGAAATGGAGGCTTTGTATTGACTTTACTGATGTTAATAAAGCTTGTCCCAAAGACCCATTTCCCTTGCCGCGCATTGACCAGATTGTTGACTCCACAGCCGGATGTGGTTTGCTTTCATTTCTTGATGCATACTCAGGATACCATCAGATCTTCATGGCAGAAGAAGATGAAGAGAAAACCGCATTTATCACCCTGTGTGGCACGTACTGCTTCATACGGATGCCTTTCGGTTTGAAGAATGCTGGTTCAACATTCGCAAGGGTAGTCCACCACGCTTTTGAGCCGCAGATGCACAGAAATGTGGAGGCCTACATGGATGACATAGTGGTCAAGAGCAAGAATAGGGCGACCCTGATTCAAGATTTAGACGAGAAATTTGCAAATCTGCGCAAGATCAACCTCAAGCTTAACCCCGAGAAGTGCGTGTTTGGAGTCCCTTCCGGCAAGCTTCTCGGGTTCTTCGTGTCTCAGCGGGGAATTGAAGCCAATCCCGGCAAGATCAAGGCCATTGAGCAGATCGAAGCACCAAAGCGCGTCAAGGATGTACGAAGGCTTGCCGGTTGCGTGGCTGCTCTCAGCAGGTTTATCTCTAGATCTGCTGAGCGCGCCCTGCCATTTTTCAAAATTTTGAAAAAAAGGTAGGTCCAATAAAATGGACTCCGGAGGCGGAGGCTGCGCTGCAGGACTTGAAGAGATACCTGTCCTCCACTCCAACACTTGTCGCACCTAAGCCACAAGAGAAGTTGCTGTTGTATATAGCGGCAACCAATCAAGTGGTTAGTGCTGCGTTAGTGGCGGAGAGGGAGGCAGATGATGAGCCAGCAACCACGGCAGATACATCCAGCGACAAGCAGGGGGCTTCGCCGACAAGCTCTGGTCCCGACAAAGATGGATCTGTGCAGGAACATGATAACATGCAGAAGAGAATGGTGCAGCGTCCAGTTTACTTTGTCAGTTCCCTTCTACACGGGGCTAGATCAAGGTACTCTGGTGTGCAGAAGTTGCTTTTCGGCCTCCTCGTGGCCTCGAGAAAGCTGCGCCATTACTTCCAAGCACATGAGATTACAGTCGTCACTCGCTTTCCGCTGAAGAGGATATTGCAAAATCCAGAAGCAACAGGCAGGATTGTCGAGTGGGCGCTGGAACTGTCAAGTTTTGGCCTCAAGTTTGAGAGCACTTCAACTATCCAAAGCAGGGCATTGGCAGAGTTCATAGCAGAATGGACGCCAACATCAGATGAAGAAATTCCAGAGACGAGCATCCCCGTCAAAGAGGCAAGCAAAGAGTGGCTGATGTACTTTGATGGTGCCTTCTCGCTACAAGGCGCCGGTGCGGGCGTGCTGCTTGTCGCGCCCACCGGAGAGCACCTCAAGTACATAGTCCAGATGCACTTTCCCAAAGAGCAAGCAACTAACAATACTGCAGAATATGAAGGATTGCTTGCCGGTCTCAGAATCGCAGCAGACCTTGGGATCAAGAAGCTCATTGTCAGGGGTGACTCACAGCTTGTCGTCCGCCAAGTGAACAAGAACTACCAGAGTCCATTGATGGAAGCATATGTTGATGAAGTGAGGAAGCTAGAAGAGCACTTTGACGGCCTACAGATGGAGCATATCCCAAGAGCTCAGAATGACATTGCTGATAGCCTGTCAAAGTGCGCCGCACTAAAGTTACCTGTGGAACCAGGGATCTTTGTGCTCAAGTTGACTCAACCATCCGTAACACCATCAACTGGACAAAGCAAGAAGAGGAAGTTGGTTTCTGGTGACTACTTTCCGGCAGAGCTCCCCGAAGCCGCCGCCAAGAAAGTCCCCAAGATCAACACCAAGGATGCTGAGGGGCAGTCTGCTCCGGCAAGCCTTATGGTTTGTTCCGTTGAAGCAGACGCTCCCGACAAGTTTTGCTCCGGCAAGCTTGCCGGGGAACATCAAGCTCCGGCAGGGCCGCAAGTCCTTGCCGTAGAAGCGGATGTTCCCGCAGCAGCAGATGTGCCTTTAGTCCTTGTTGTCGAGCCACAAGCTCCAGCATAGGCACAGCAGATTGTCCATTTCCTTCAGACAGGAGAACTTCCCGAAGAGCAAGAAGAAGCGGAAAAAGTAGCCCGGTAGTCAAGTATGTACCAGTTTGTCGAAAGCATACTGTACAGAAGAAGACTCAACGATGTGAAATTGAAGTGTGTTTGCCGGGAAGATGGACAAAAACTGTTGGCAGAGATACATGGAGGCATATGTGGCCACCACATTGGCGCAAGAGCACTTGCCGGCAAAGCTTTCCGGCAAGGTTTCTTTTGGCCGACAGCCCTCCAGGATGCAACTGCACAAGTAACCAAGTGTGAAGCGTGCCAGTTCCACTCCAAGCAGATACACCAGCCAGCTCAAGCTCTCCAGACGATCCCTTTATCCTGGCCATTTTCAGTCTGGGGGCTCGATATCCTCGGCCCTTTCCCCTGAGCTCTTGGGGGCTTTGAGTACTTGTACGTCACAATCGACAAGTTCACAAAGTGGCCGGAAGTGCAGCCAGTGAGGAAGGTGACAGCACAGTCAGCAGTCAAGTTCTTCAGGTCAATTGTTTGCCGTTTCAGGATCCCCAACAGGATCATCACCGATAACGGCACGCAATTCACGAGCCGCACCTTCATGCAGTACGTCCAAGACCTTGGCGCCAAGGTCTGCTTCACTTCTGTTGCTCATCCGAGAAGCAATGGTCAAGCAGAGAGGGCAAATGCTGAAGTGCTGCGTGGGCTCAAGACCAGAACTTTCGACAGGCTGCGCAAGTGCGGCAGAAACTGGATCGAGGAGCTGCCGGTGGTTCTTTGGTCGATCAGAACGATGGCAAATCTAGCCACTGGCCAGACGCCTTTCGCTCTAGTCTATGGAGCAGAGGCAGTTCTCCCCACGGAACTCGTGTACGGATCACCTCGAGTGCTCGCTTATGATGAGCTTGAGCAAGAACAGCTGCGGCAAGACGACGCGCTGCTCCTTGAGGAAGATCGTCTTCAGGCTGCTGTACGAGCTGCTCGATACCAGCAAGCTTTGCGCCGCTACCATAGCCGCAAAGTTAAGGCCAAAAGCTTCGAGGAAGGCGACCTTGTTCTTCGGCGCGCTCAGTCCGCCAAGAATTCCAACAAGTTGACGCCGAAGTGGGAAGGCCCTTATCGGGTGAAACGAGTCACAAGGCCCTGCGCTGTCCGCCTTGAGACCGAAGATGGCATTCTGGTGAGCAACTCCTGGAACATAGAACATCTTCGTAAGTTTTTCCCGTAAGGCGCGGTTGCCGGAACCCGTTCCGGCAACCACCTTTTGTACAAGTCTTGCCGCTATTGCATGTAATCCTTTGTACAAAGCCGGGCGCAGATCCCGTGCATAAGTAAAACCCCATGTGCTCCGCACAACTTGTCCATTTCATGCATTAGTTTCTTTCTTGCTTGTGTTATCTGACACTTTGTGCAGCACCTACATCCGGTAAGCAATAACGAGCCGAGCGGCTCCATATCTTTATTTTCTCTTCTTTCTTCTTTTCAACAAAGGAAAAGAAGGTTCCCTCGCACACAAGTTTGCCGGGGGGAAGGAGAAGATTGTGGTATGGACCAGGTGTCGTTCGAGCAAAGTTTTGCCTTGCCGGGAAGCAAACGACAGAAAAGCTAAGTTGCCAAAGTTTGAGCAATCAGTTTTTAAATTTTTGAGTTATCTTCCTCGAACGACCCTGCTTTGTATGGAAAACCTGTGCGCGGAGGAACCAACTCGTGGCTAGTTGCGCCCTTACTTTGTTTCGAGTCCGCTCAACAACTTAAGTGTGCTGCATCTAGTCGCGACAAGGTTTCTTGTTGGAAGCGGCGCCGCCAGCAGGCTGCTGACGTTCCGCACTCAGCGCTCGCGGCTCGGGTGCCTGCGCCGACGAGTTCCCTAGAAGCGTAGGGTAAAAACATACAAAGGAAGGAATCTAGTAGAGGAAATAACATAGCAATTAATAACAGAAATGAAGTTATATTACAAGATAACCTGTCGCAGCTCTAACAGACTGTTTTCATAACATGATTAGCAGCGACAAGGGAAAAGAAGAAATGGGCGGCCTAGTCTACGCAGTCGCCCTCAACCCTCTTGATCTCGCTCACCTTGTCCACAATGGGTGCGACAAGGGCCTTGAGTGCGTCCCGATCGGCTTCTGGCGGCAAGGACTTGAGGATGTTGGTGAAGCTGAGGCCTGGATTGCGGAAGGCCACCTTCATCAGCACCTTCTGGAGAACCCCGGCGCAGATTTTGCGCGACTCGTCGGCCAGCTGCTTTGGGATCCTTTCCCGGAGCCGCTGGAGTGCCGTCACCACGCCCTTGAAGAACAGGCTGAGCTTGGCGCTGGGCTGGAGATTCTCGTCGGAGGGATACCCAAAGTCCCCCATCCTCAGCTGCGCCAGCTCCTCGTCGATGACTGCAGCAATATTCACCAGACCCTCGGTCCAGTGCTCCACAGTATCTCCGAACGAGTTCTGGGTAACTGCGATGCTCTCCAGCAGCGCCTTATCAGCTTTGACCTTTTCCGACAAGGTCTTCTCCCGCTCCTTGGCGGCCTCCAGCGTCTGCATCAGCATGGCCAGCTTCAACTCCAGGACCGCATTGGAATCCTTGGCGGCGCTGAGCTCCTTTCCCCTCTCAGCGAGAAGACCTTGCAGCTCACCGTGGGCAGCAGCATCCTTCTCACGCTCACGCTTGAGCGCGGCAAGCTCCTCGCCGCTCTTCCCGATGTTGGCCTCCAGCTGCGCCACCTTCTCCTCCAGCTCTTTCTTGGCGGCCTCTGCGATTGCGGCAGCGTCCTTTGCTTCCTTGAGCGCCCCGCCAAGTGCTTGCTCGCGCTCGGCGAGCTCCTCCTCGTAGCTGTCGAGGTTGGCCTTCCGCTGCACCAATTCGCCTTCTCGCGCGGACTGCTTCTCGGCGGCCAACCTTTGTTCCTCCTCAGCTTCGGCCTTCTCGAGAAGGAAGGCCATGCGCTCCTCGTCGAGTCGCTCCCGCTCCTGTGACAGGGACCGGAGAGCTTCTTGATTGTGGCCTCGGAGCTCCTCCGCACGCTTCTCCATATCAACTCCCGCCTTCGCGACAAGCGCTTCCCAAGAAACCAGCTTGGCTTGCCACGCGCGGTAGAGTGACAGCAGCTTCTGCAGCAGCTGCTCCTCCTCAGGCTCGCCACTGCTGCTGCTGGGCACGTCGACCAATGACAGTCCGTCGGAGGTGAGCACTTCCCCATCGAAAGTTTCCCCCTCGACCGGTGCCCTGGAGCTCGACGCCCAGGGTAGCTTGATGAAGATATCGTCGCCGGCCTTCAAGTAGGCACCGGGCTGGGGCTCCTTGGAGCCCGGCCCCGCAGCGGCGGCAGAGGGATCGGCGGTCAACGCAGCGCCTGGCGCTCCTGCGGCCTCCGGGTCGTCAGTGCGATCGCCCGACCCCTCGCCGGCTTCTGCGGCGGCAGCCTTGGCGGCCTCCTCGCCGGCGGTCTCATCAGCACCGGCCCCTTCCTCGCCGGCGCCCTTTGTCTCCATTGGCTCAGCAGTAGATGGGTCTGAAGAACGAAGAAGGGAGAAAAATCAATCAAAAATCAGAAGAAGAAGAACCCAAGGGAAAGTTTTTGGACAAGTGAATTACCTGTGCCAAGATATGCAGTTGCGGCCTCGGCCGCTGCAGGATCAACGGTGCCGTCCCTTGCCGGAGAATTCCCTCTTGCCGGAGAGCGCTCCCTTGCCGGGGACTCCTCCCTTGGCGGCGCAGTCGAAGCAGATGGCACTTCGGGACCAGCTTCCGGGCGCTCCTGATGTGGCTGCTCTGCTCCTGCACAAATCAACAAGCAAGATATCAACAAAGGAAAAGGCGCTCATGCGCACAGCAGAAAGCTAGCTATGAACTTACGCTGGGAGCTGCGCTGGGGACTGCTTTGAGGAGTGGTTGCTAGGTCCGTCAAGGTGGTCTCGGACCCACCCCCTGCTGACACGGTGGGGTCATCTTCGTTGACAATCACCGCGGCCTTGGCCCTCTTCGCCGCTCTCTGGGCCAGCGTCCTGAAAAGAAACGAGTTCAGATTGGAACAAGTCAGATACAAGATAAAAACAGCAAGATTGAAGAACTACAAGAGCATTGAAGAAACTTACTCTTCTTCCTCCTCGTCGGAGCTGAGCGCGGAGAGATCGAAGTCCGGCTCCCCTCTGGTGCGGCGAGGCGGAGGAGTAGGATCCCTTGCCCGCTTGGCGGGGGCGGTGGTGGTGGCCCGGGAAGATCCCGCTCCAGTTGCCGCTGCTGCGTGAGGTGCTCCCGCGGCAACATTGCTTGCCGCGGTAGAGCATGTCGCACGGCTCGGCGGCTGTTGACCCGGCTGCCGCCCCGCTACGTCCGCAGCCCTGCGAAGACGCCTTCTTGGCGGGGCCGGGGGCTCCGCCTGTGGCAAGCTTTCTGAAGGCTCGGGCTCTTCCTCGCCGGCCTCGCTCGGCTCAGCTTCAGAACCGGCAGGCTCTTCCTCGCCAATGAACTCCGCGCGCTCAGCAAGGTTTGCCGCCTCTGCCGCCTCCGCCTCCTCCACAGTGAACCCGAACGTGCCCGCGGCAGCTGCGGCCGCAGCCTCTTCCGCCCTAGTGGCGATGCGCTGCAGCTCCTCGTCGGTAGTGTCACGGGTGAGGCTCTTCTTCTCATCAACGCGGACTGACACTTCTTCCAAGTTGTAGAAGAACGCTTGCACGACGTCATCCGCAGGCTCTTGCCAAGTTGGAACGATTCCGTGTGAATCGCACAACGGCATCATGGTGCGGATCCGGTCAAGCGAAGAATTGTTGCACAATGGAACGACGCCCCTCGGCAGCGTGAATGGGTGCAGGGGGTCGCGTTTGAACAACTCCAGGAGCATTGCATCCAGCTCCAAGACGGTGAAGTTGTAGTTGAGGCCCGGCCGCAGCCTCATGATGTCCGCCGAGTTCTTGAATTCCCAGGCGGGCCTCCCCCTCTCCTGCAGGGGGGCGATGCCGTGGTGGAGGAAATCTGCGCCTACAGCGCCTACAGTGAGCCCGGCAAGCCTGAGGCGAAGGATCCTAGTAATGGCGATCTTCAGCCTCTCGTCTTCCGGGGCCACGTTGCTCCAGTCATTGCCGCGCACTATCGGAGCTTGGCGCACGGCAGTGAAGGGCTGCGGAATCTCCTCGACGATCCAGCACCACTCCACTCTCCACTCATCCCACTTGCTGCGGAGCTCACCCTCCAATTACGCCTCCTTCTTGCCGACTCTCGAGATCCAGGCGATCCCTCCGGCAAGCGGCTCTCCTCTCTCTACCCGAGGTATGAAGAAGTGGCGGAAAAGGGCAACATTGGGGTGGACTCCGACAAAGTTTTCGCACAAATGTGCGAAAACTGCCATGGTCAGAACGGCGTTGGGGGTGAAATCAAGGAGGCGGAAGCCGTAGGTGTTCATGATATCGCAGAAGAACTCCGAGAAGGGCGGGCAAAGCCCGCAATAGAAGAACAGTGCGAAGAATGGGTACCCGTTTGGAGCCAGCTCCGAAGCAGCGGCCGGGAGTACCCTCGTGCGCGGATGCGCCCGCGTCTCCGTCGCCCAAAAGAGGAAGAAGTATTCCCTCAGCTCCTTCGCGCCGAGCTGGGGGGAGAAGATCGCCCGCTCCTTCCGCAGCGCCGCGAGCTGCTGCGCCTCGGCCGACTTCACGCCCTTTCCCTTGTCGGCTTTCGGAGCCATGGCGGAGGTGGTGGAGGAGGTCGACGGCGTTGGTGATGCTGGTGGCAATGGGGGGCGGAGCGCTGCTCTCTCGGCTTCGAGAAGAAGGGGGGGAGCGGTGGAGATTCGTGAAGATGGAGTAGTAGCAACCAGCGAGGGGGAACGAACTGCCCCTGTTTCCTCTTCTTATAAAGAGGGACGGGGCGGACATTTCGCCCTTCCGAATAAAGAACCACCCACGATCTCTCCCACGACGCCGCATTCAACGTGTGCCGTTAGGGGAGAGCGCGGTGGATACGGAGCGAGATTCGGTGTGGCCCAATCCGCGTGTGCCCGTGCCCTGTCTTGGGCCTGGCCCAACAGCGCGCGGCACCGTGTTTGGCCCAGGCCCGGGGGCTCCTGTCGGTGTACTAGAATAGGGGTACCCTAGTACCCCGAACTTGTGCACGGGCAGTTGCAGCACCCCGTGGCAAGGCTTTCCGGGCGAGCGCCAAGATCCTCCGTGGTTCCCTTGAAGCCATTCAAGAACAAAGTATTTAAGTTCAGGAGACAAGGCCCCGGCAAGAGGAGCTTGCCAGGAAAGCCAACCAAGGCACTCCAAGGAACTTGCCGCGACGCGCCACGCGCTCCGGCAAGGCAACAAGGCCCCGGCAAGAGGAGCTTGCCGGGAAGACCAACCAAGGTACCTCAAGGCCCGGTGAGCGACAAGCTTCCGGACCCGACAAGATAACAGCGGCGGCAAGGCACTTGCCGCGGCAGGCGGCCACTCTGTGACCACACTCCAGCGCATCCACCAACGTGTCGCTCTGGGGGCCTCTCCAGGCGCGCGTGGTGGGGGGGCTGTGCAGCCAGCGGTGCGCAGTGGCATGCGAAGCTGACAAGATCGCCATCGTGGCGAACGGTGGCGCCCCTAACGGTCCTTTTCTACACTGTTTGAGCGACTCAGACAGGCATTTAATGCCCTTGTCCCCTGCCGTCAGGGTTAGGTAGGGTGCACTGTACAAGTAACTGTATCAACCACCTCGTTTTTTACATTTGTACCCTTCTCTGTGTTGCCACCTGTCGGTGACCCCTTTAGCGTATAAAAGGAGGCCCATGCGCAACATAGGGGAGGGTCGGCTGGTTCGTAGGTTCGATTCATTGGTACGCCAGAAGACACTTAGCTCTCGCGAGCAAGAAGATAATACAACCAGACAAGCAGCAGTAGGAGTGTTATCTCTCCGGAGAGCTCCGAAGCTGGGTAAACTGCTCGTGTGCTTCACCTCGATCTGCTCTTCGTGCGACCTCCGCCCCCACCGAACCGAAAGGGGCCCGGTCCGCCGGCCCCATAGGTATTTGTGGATCAGTTTCCCCCGACAAACATCATCTTGAGACTATTACTCTACTTGCTCCTTCTTTGTTTGATTTATCTGCAGGCTAGTACCTTGTTCCGTTAGAGGCTATTCACGCCTACCGGAACCCTGCACCAGCCATGGAGCCAGAGCCGAAACCACAAGTTGATCCTTCACGACAGTCTAATTACCAGTGGGATCCGGAGGTGATTGCCAGCCAGTGGCAATCGGAGTCTTCTTCTTCATCGCAGTATGACCCGAGCTACTATTATGGATATCCACCAGGCTAGCCGTGGCCATAGACCAACTTAGGCCAAAAGCCTAAGCTTGGGGGAGTACGTATTTCCCACCGACATTACATTTATGTTCACACACACATTGCTAGATGTCGGTGCTCACTTTTTCATTTGTATCATCCATGGTAGTTTATTTCCTTTTTATGCTTTCTTCTTGTGTGTTTAATAAACCTTAAAAAAATATTAGTTGTAGCTTTTAATTAGTTTACTTTCCATGCTTGTAGTAGTAATTAAAAAGAAAACCCAAAAAGATTTCTTGTTCTTCTTTTACTTGTTGGGAGCTCTCCCGTGTAAATAGTTTTATTTCTTTCCTTTTCCTTGGGGGTCGATAGGAGAAGACCATAATTAAAATGTAGAAGCGGCTCTTGTATGCATTATTGTTGATCTGACTAAAGAGCCCATATTGCCTTGTCTTCTCCTGTCTATTGAATGCTTGCAGATTCCAGCTTAGTCCAATGCACATGCACTATTATTATTATTCACATCGTTCGGTCGTGCAAGTGAAAGGCAATTATGACGATATATGATGGACTAACAGAGATGAGAAAAGCTGGTATGAACTCGACCTCTTTTGTTTATGTAAATATGATTAGTTCATCATTCCTGATTTAGCCTATTATGAATAAACATGTTTGCAATGACAACTAGAGATCATAGTTTCTTGTGCCATGCTTGATTAGCTATGAGTTATAATGGTTTACCTTGCATGCCAACATGCTATTAAAATGGTTGTGATGTGGTATGATAGGGTGATATCCTCCTCTGGATGATTTAAGTGACTTGACTTGGCGCATGTTCACGCATGTAGTTGAAACAAAATCAACATATCCTTCACGATATTTATGTTCATGATGAATTATATCCTACTCATGCTTGCATTCGGTGTTGATTAATTTTAATGCATGTTCATGACTATTGTCGCTCTCTAGCTGGTCGCTTCCCAGTCTTTTGCTAGCCTTCACCTCTACTAAGCGGGAATACTGCTTGTGCATCCAATCCCTTAAACCACAAAGTTATTCCACATGAGTCCACTATACCTACCTACATACGGTATCTACCTGCCGTTCCAAGTAAATTTGTATGTGCCAAACTCAAAACCTTCAAATAAATATCCTGTTGTGTATGCTCGAATAGCTCATGTATGAACTAGGGTTGTCTGTATCTTCCATGTTAGGCGGGTTATTCTCAAGAGGAGTGGACTCCGCTCCTCACTCACGAGAAAGTGGTTGGTCACCGGGATGCCCAGTCCCATACTTTATGCAAACTAAATCAAAATAATTGCAAACAAAACTCCCCCTGGGACTCTTGTTAGTTGGAGGCACTCGTTGTTTCGAGCAAGGCATGGATTGGTTCTTGTTGGTGGAAGGGGGAGTATAAACTTTACCATTCTTTTTGGGAACCGCCTATAATGTGTGTAGCATGGAAGATACTGCCATCTCTTGGTTGTTATGTTGACAATGAAAGTATACCGCTCAAAAATATTATTCACCTCTATTTCAAAACCAAGCTCTGGCACCTCTACAAATCTCTCCTTCCCTCTGCGAATGGCCTATCTATTTACTTTTATGTTGAGTCATCATCCTCTTATTAAAAAGCACCAGTTGGAGAGCACCGCTGTCATTTGCATTCATTACTGTTAGTTTACATTGTGTATGACTTGACTGGATCTCTTTCACCATGAATTAGAATGTCTCACTCCTTGGTCTTTAAAGGTGCTCTGCATTTATGTTTTGCGGTCTCAGAAAGGGCTAGCGAGATACTATCTTGTTATATCATATTATGATTGTTTTGAGAAAGTGTTGTCATCCGAGATTTATTATTATTGCTCGCTAGTTGATTATGCTATTGATATGAGTAAACTTGAGACCTAAGCGTTATTGCGAATGTGGTTAGTTATAATCTTTGCTGAAAACTTGAATGTTGGCTTTACATATTTACAACAACAAGAGCAAATCGAGTTTGTAAAAGTTTTTCTTTATCTCTTTCAGTTTATCAACTGAATTGCTTGAGGACAAGCAAAGGTTTAAGCTTTGGGGAGTTGATACGTCTCCGTCGTATCTACTTTTCCAAACACTTTTGCCCTTGTTTTGGACTCTAACTTGCATGATTTGAATGGAACTAACCCGGACTAACGCTGTTTTCACCAGACTTACCATGGTGTTATTTATGTGCAGAAACAAACGTTCTCGGAATGACCTGAAACTTCACGGAGCAACTTTTTGGAAAATATAAAAAATACCTGCAAAAGATGAAGGCCATGGGACCCACTACCTGTCCACGAGGGTGGGGGCGCGCCCCCTGCCTCATGGGCCCCCTGAAGCTCCTCCGACTCCAACTCCAACTCTATATATTGTGTTTCAGCGAGAAAAAATCAGAGAGAAGAATTCATCGAGTTTTATGATACGTCTCCAACGTATCTATAATTTTTGATTGTTCCATGCTATTATATTATCAACCTTGGATGTTTTATATGCATTTATATGATATTTTATATGATTTTTGGGACTAACCTATTAACCCGGAGCCCAGTGCCAGTTTCTGTTTTTCCTTGTTTTAGAGTATCGCAGAAAAGGAAAATCAAACGGAGTCCAATTGACCTGAAACTTCACGGAACTTATTTTTGGAAGGAAAGCAACCCGGGAGACTTGGAGTCCACGTAAGGGAAGCAACGAGGAAGCCATGAGGCAGGGGGGTGCGCCCACCCCCTGGGCGCGCCCTCCACTCTCGTGGGCCCCTCGTGGCTCCCTTGACGTACTTCTTCCGCCTATATATCTCCATATACCCTAAAATGATCGGGGAGCACAATAGATCGGGAGTTCCGCTGCCAGAAGCCTCCGTAGCCACCGAAAACCAATCTAGACCCGTTCCGGCACCCTGCCGGAGGGGGCAATCCCTCTCCGGTGGCCATCTTCATCATCCCGGTGCTCTCCATGACGAGGAGGGAGTAGTTCTCCCTTGGGGCTGAGGGTATGTACCAGTAGCTATGTGTTTGACCTCTCTCTCTCTCTCGTGTTCTTGAGGTGGGACGATCTTGATGTATCGCGAGCTTTGCTATTATAGTTGGATCTTATGTTTCTCCTCGCCCTCTACTCTCTTGTAATGAATTGATTTTTCCCTTTGAAGTTATCTTATCGGATTGAGTCTTTAAAGATTTGAGAACACTTGATGTATGTCTTGTCGTGCATATCTGTGGTGACAATGGGATATCACGTGATTCACTTGATGTATGTTTTGGTGATCAACTTGCGGGTTCCACCCATGAACCTATGCATAGGGGTTGGCACACGTTTTCGTCATGATTCTCCGGTAGAAACTTTGGGGCACTCTTTGAGGTTCTATGTGTTGGTTGAATAGATGAATCTGAGATTGTGTGATGCATATCGTATAATCATACCCACAGATACTTGAGGTGATATTGGAGTATCTAGGTGACATTAGGGTTTTGATTGATTTTTGTCTTAAGGTGTTATTCTAGTATGAACTCTAGGGCTGTTTGTGACACCTATAGGAATAGCCCAACGGATTCATTGGAAAGAATAACTTTGAGGTGGTTTCGTACCCTACCATAATCTCTTCGTTCGTTCTCCGCTATTAGTGACTTTGGAGTGACTCTTTGTTGCATGTTGAGGGAGAGTTATGTGATGCAATTATGTTATTATTGTTGAGGGAACTTGCAGTAGTGAAAGTATGAACCCTAGGCCTTGTTTTAACGCATTGCAATACCGTTTACGCTCACTTTTATCATTCATTACCTTGCTGTTTTTATATTTTCAGATTACAAAAACTATTATCTACTATCCATATACCACTTGTATCACCATCTCTTCACCGAACTAGTGCACCTATACAATTTACCATTGTATTGGGTGTGTTGGGGGCACAAGAGACTCTTTGTTATTTGGTTGCAGGGTTGCTTGAGAGAGACCATCTTCATCCTACACCTCCTACGGATTGATAAACCTTAGGTCATCCACTTGAGGGAAAATTGCTACTGTCCTACAAACCTCTGCACTTGGAGGCCCAACAATGTCTACAAGCAGAAGGTTGTGTAGTAGACATCAAGCTCTTTTCTGGCGCCGTTGCCGGGGAGGTGAGTGCTTGAAGGTATATCTTTAGATCTTGCAATCGAGTCTTTTAGTTTCTTGTTTTATCACAAGTTTAGTTTATAAAAGAAAATTACAAAAAAAATATGGAATTGAGTTTGCCTCATACGCATCATCTTTTTCATGAGTATGATGGAAAGGAAATTTTTTCCAAAGTGTTAGAAGAAGAATGCATTAAAATGTTTGGCACTAAATATTTCAATGATGAGCATGATTGCAATGTTGTTAGTATGAACTCCTTGAATATCCATGATACTAATGATATGCAAAGCCACAAACTTGGGGAAGCTATGTTTGATGAAGATGATATTTTCCCCCAAGTTTTGATGAGAAAATTTATTATGATGAAAGCATGCCCCCAATTTATGATGATTATATTGATGAAAGTGGATTTGGAGAGGTCATGACTTTATTTTGTGATGAATCCACTATTCCGGAAGAGGTTCCAATTGATTATGAGAACAAAGTTGCTATCAATGATGATTATTGTGATGACTTGTATGCTATAAAGAATAATGATATCCATGAAACTTGTCATCATGATTTTAGTTTTCAATTGGATTATGCCTCACATGATAATTATTTTTGTTTAGTTTTCTCCCACTATTATTCATGAGAAGAATTTTGCTTGTGTGGAGAGTAATAAAAATTCTATGCTTATGCATCATGAAAATAATGCTTTAGGTGCTGGTTACATTGTTGAATTCATTCATGATGCTACTGAAAATTATTATGAGGCAGGAATATATGCTTGTAGGAATTGCAATAATATCAAGTTTCCTCTCTATGTGCTTAAAATCTTGAAGTTATGCTTGTTTTATTTTCCTATGCAAGATGATTCTTGTTCCTACAAGTTGTTTTCTCAAAAAATCCCTATTAATAGGAAGTGGGTTAGACTTAAATGTGTTATTAATATTATTCATGATGCTCTCTTTATGTTCCAATTCTTATCCTTTATGTGAGCATCATTGAAATCATCGTGCCTAGCTAGGAGCGTTAAACGATAGCGCTTGTTGGGAGGCAACCCAATTTTATTTTTGTTCCTTGATTTTTGTTACTGTTTAGTAATAAATAATTCATCTAGCCTATGTTTATATGTGGTTTTATGTGTTTAATTAGTGTTTGTGCCAAGTAGAACCGTTGGGAAGACTTGGGGAAAGTCTTGTTGATCTTGCTGTAAAAACAGAAACTTTAGCGCTCACGAGAATTGCTGCCATTTTTTATTGAAGAGTGATATTTAGTTAATTATTTTTGCAGATGATTAACAGATAAATTCCTCACGTTCAGAAATTTATTTTAGAATTTTATGAGTTCCAGAAGTATACATTTGATCCAGATTACTACAGACTGTTCTGTTTATGACAGATTCTGTTTTTCGTGTGTTGTTTGCTTATTTTGATGAATCTATGGCTAGTAAAATAGTTTATAAACCATAGATAATTTTGAATACAGTAGGTTTAAAACCAACATAAAGAAAGAATGAGTTTATTACATTACCTTGAAGTGGTGTTTTGTTTTCTTTCGCTAACGGAGCTCACGAGTTTTCTGTTAAGTTTGTGTTGTGTAGTTTTCAAGTTTTGGGTAAAGATTCGATGGACTATGGAATAAGGAGTGGCAAGAGCATAAGATTGGGGATGCCCAAGGCACCCCAAGGTAATATTCAAGGACAACCAAGAGCCTAAGCTTGGGGATGCCCGGAAGGCATCCCCTCTTTCGTCATCGTTCATCGGTAACTTTACTTGGAGCTATATTTTTATTCACCACATGATATGTGTTTTGCTTGGAGCGTCAATTTATTTTATTAGTATTTGCTTGCTGTTTGAATAAAGTATCAAGATCTGAAATTCTTAAATATTAGAGAGTCTTCACATAGTTGCATAATTATTCGACTACTCATTGAGCTTCACTTATATTTTTCGGAGTAGTTTGTCGTTTTCTCTAGTGCTTCACTTATATCTTCTTAGAGCATGGCGGTAGTTTTATTTTATAGAAATAATTGATCTATCATGCTTCAATTATATTATTTTGATAGTCTTTAGAACAACATGGTAGTTTGCTTTGGTTATGAAACTAGTCCTAATATGATAGGCATCCAAGATGGGTATAATAAAAACTTTCATATCGAGTGCGTTGAATACTAAGAGCAGTTTGATACTTGATAATTGTTTTGACATATGGAGATAGTGATATAAAAGTTGTGCTAGTTGAGTAGTTGTGAATTTTAGGAATACTTGTGTTGAAGTTTGCAAGTCCCGTAGCATGCACGTATGGTAAACGTTATGTAACAAATTTGAAACATGAGGTGTTTTTTTATTGTCTTCCTTATGAGTGGCGGTCGGGGACGAGCGATGGTATTTTCCTACCAATCTATCCCCCTAGGAGCATGTGCGTAGTGCCGAGTTTTTGATGACTTGTAGATTTTTTCAATAAGTATGTGAGTTCTTTATGACTAATGTTGAGTCCATGGATTATACGCACTCTCACCCTTCCATCATTGCTAGCCTCTTCGATACCGTGCATTGCCCTTTCCCACATAGAGAGTTGGTGCAAACTTTGCCGGTGCATCCAAACCCCGTGATATGATACGCTCTTTCACACATAAACCTCTTTATATCTTCCTCAAAACAGCCACCATACCTACCTATTATGGCATTTCCATAGCCATTCCGAGATATATTGCCATGCAACTTTCCACCATTCCGTTTATCATGACACATTCATTATTGTCATATTGCTTAGCATGATCATGTAGTTGACATAGTATTTGTGGCAAAGCCACCGTTCATAATTCTTTCATACATGTCACTCTTGGTTCATTGCATATCCCGGTACACCGCCGGAGCCATTCATATAGAGTCATCTTTTGTTCTAACATCGAGTTGTAATCTTTGAGTTGTAAATAAATAGAAGTGTGATGATCATCATTTAATAGAGCATTGTCCCAAAAAAATAGAAAGGCAAAAAAAAGAAAGGCCAAATAAAAAAGGGAAGGCCCAAAAAAAGGAAAAAAATAAAATAAAAATAGGCAATGCTACTATCCTTTTTCCACACTTGTGCTTCAAAGTAGCACCATGATCTTTATGATAGAGAGTCTCTTGTTTTGTCACTTTCATATACTAGTGGGAATTTTTAATTATAGAACTTGGCTTGTATATTCCAACAATGGGCCTCCTCAAGTGCCCTAGGTCTTCGTGAGCAAGCAAGTTGGATGCACACCCACTTAGTTTATTTTGTTGAGCTTTCATACATTTATAGCTCTAGTGCATCCGTTGCATGGCAATCCCTACTCCTTGCATTAACATCAATCGATGGTCATCTCCATAGCTCATTGATTAGCCTCGTTGATGTGAGACTTTCTCCTTTTTGTGTTCTCCACATAACCCCCTCATTATATTCTATTCCACCCATAGTGCTATATCCATGGCTCGCGCTCATGTATTGCGTGAAGGTTTATGAGTTTGAGATTACTAAAGTATGAAACAATTGCTTGGCTTGTCATCGGGGTTGTGCATGATGAGAGAATTCTTGTGTGACGAAAATGGAGCATGACCAAACTATATGATTTTGTAGGGATGAACTTTCTTTGGCCATGTTATATTGAGAAGACATGATTGCTTAGTTAGTATGCTTGAAGTATTATTATTTTCATGTCAATATTAAACTTTTGTGTTGAATCTTATGGATCTGAATATTCTTGCTACAATAAAGAGAAATACATGATGAATATGTTAGGTAGCATTCCACATCAAAAATTCTGTTTTATCATTTACCTACTCGAGGACGAGCAGGAATTAAGCTTGGGGATGCTGATACGTCTCCAATGTATCTATAATTTTTGATTGTTCCATGCTATTATATTATCAATCTTGGATGTTTTATATGCATTTATATGCTATTTTATATGATTTTTGGGACTAACCTATTAACCCAGAGCCCACTGCCAGTTTCTGTTTTTTCCTTCTTTTAGAGTATCGCAGAAAAGGAAAATCAAACGTAGTCCAATTGACCTGAAACTTCACGGAACTTATTTTTGGAAGGAAAGCAACCCGGGATACTTGGAGTCCACGTAAGGGAAGCAACGAGGAAGCCACGAGGTAGGGGGCGCGCCCACCCCCCTGGGCGCGCCCACCACCCTCGTCGGCCCCTCGTGGCTCCCCTAACGTACTTCTTCTGCCTATATATCTCCATATACCCTAAAACGATCGGGCTACACAATAGATCAGGAGTTCCGTCGCCAGAAGCCTCCGTAGCCACCGAAAACCAATCTAGACCCATTCTGGCACCCTACCGGAGGGGGTAATCCCTCTCCGGTGGCCATCTTCATCATCCCGGTGCTCTCCATGACGAGGAGGGAGTAGTTCTCCCTCGGGGCTGAGGGTATGTACCAGTAGCTATGTGTTTGATCTCTCTCTCTCTCTCTCTCGTGTTCTTGAGGTGGTACGATCTTGATGTATCGCGAGCTTTGCTATTATAGTTGGATCTTATGTTTCTCCTCCCCCTCTACTCTCTTGTAATGAATTGAGTTTTCCCTTTGAAGTTATCTTATCGGATTGAGTCTTTAAAGATTTGAGAACACTTGATGTATGTCTTGCCGTGCATATCTGTGGTGACAATGGGATATCACGTGATTCACTTGATGTATGTTTTGGTGATCAACTTGCAGGTTCCGCCCATGAACCTATGCATAGGGGTTGGCACACGTTTTCGTCGTGATTCTCCGGTAGAAACTTTGGGGCACTCTTTGAGGTTCTATGTGTTGGTTGAATAGATGAATCTGAGATTGTGTGATGCGTATCGTATAATCATACACACGGATACTTGAGGTGACATTGGAGTATCTAGGTGACATTAGGGTTTTGATTGATTTGTGTCATAAGGTGTTATTTTAGTACGAACTCTAGGCTGTTTGTCACACCTATAGGAATAGCCCAACGGATTGATTGGAAAGAATAACATTGAGGTGGTTTCGTACCCTACCATAATCTCTTCGTTCGTTCTCTGCTATTAGTGACTTTGGAGTGACTCTTTGTTGCATGTTGAGGGATAGTTATGTGATCCAATTATGTTATTATTGTTGAGGGAACTTGCACTAGTGAAAGTATGAACCCTAGGCCTTGTTTCAACGCATTGCAATACCGTTTACGCTCACTTTTATCATTCATTACCTTGTTGTTTTTATATTTTCAGATTACAAAAACTATTATCTACTATCCATATACCACTTGTATCACCATCTCTTCGCCGAACTAGTGCACCTATACAATTTACCATTGTATTGGGTGTGTTGGGGACACAAGAGACTCTTTGTTATTTGGTTGCAGGGTTGCTTGAGACAGACCATCTTCATCCTATGCCTCCGATGGATTGATAAACCTTAGGTCATCCACTTGAGGGAAATTTGCTACTGTCCTGCAAACCTCTGCACTTGGAGGCCCAACAACGTCTACAAGAAGAAGGTTGTGTAGTAGACATCATTTTACGATACGGAGCCGCCGCCAAGCCCTAAAACCTTTCGGGAGGGCTGATCTGGAGTCCGTTCGAGGCTCCGGAGAGGGGAATCCGTCGCCATCGTCATCATCAACCATCCTCCATCACCAATTTCATGATTCTCAGCGCCGTGCGTGAGTAATTACATCGTAGGCTTGCTGGACGGTGAGGGGTTGGATGGGATCTATCATGTAATCGAGTTAGTTTTGTTAGGGTTTGATCCCTAGTATCCACATGTTCTAAGATTGATGTTGCTATGACTTTGATATGCTTAATGCTTGTCACTAGGGCCCGAGTGCCATGATTTCAGATATGAACCTATTATGTTTTCATCAATATATGAGAGTTCTTGATCCTATCTTGCAAGTCTATAGTCACCTATTATGTGTTATGATCCGTTAACCCCGAAGTGACAATAATCGGGATACTTACACGTGATGACCGTAGTTTGAGGAGTTCATGTATTCACTATGTGTTAATGCTTCGTTCTGGTACTCTATTAAAAGGAGGCCTTAATATCCCTTAGTTTCCGTAAGGACCCTGCTGCCACGGGAGGGTAGGACAAAAGATGTCATGCAAGTTCTTTTCCATAAGCACGTATGACTATATTCAGAATACATGCCTACATTACATTGATGAACTGGATCTAGTTCTATGTCACCCTAGGTTATGACTGTTACATGATGAACCGCATCCGGCATAATTCTCCGTCACCGATCCATTGCCTACGAGATTTCCATATATTGTTCTTCGCTTATTTACTTTTCCGTTGCTATTGCTATCATCACTACAAAATACCAAAAACACTACTTTTACTACCATTACCTTTTGCTACCGTTACCACTACTATCATATTACTTTGCTACTAAATACTTTGCTGCAGATATTAAGTTTCCAGGTGTGGTTGAATTGACAACTCAGCTGCTAATACTTGAGAGTATTCTTTGGCTCCCCTTGTGTAGAATCAATAAATTTGGGTTGAATACTCTACCCTCAAAAACTGTTGCGATCCCCTATACTTGTGGGTTATCATTGGTGCCGTGTGCGGCCCCAACATTCATCAGTCTTGCTATAAGTCACAGTAGATGCTATATAGGTCCGTCGGATCTTACATCAAGATCCGTGCAAAATTTTCTTTTCAGATTTTCTTTTCTCTCTCTTAAATCTCAGTCGAGCGAGACATTGCCACGCCATTAAACAGAGGCTCGGGCACCATTAATGGAGACCTTGGGAGAGAGGTGGATGGCAGATGGAGGTCAAAGGGCTCGCACGCCTCCCATACTCAAATAGCTACCCTGCACGACACCTCCTAGCTAATAAAAAAGGGGACACATGGCGACACGTAAATGGTAAATAGAATGCCCACGGTTTCAATAATACTTGTGTTTCCGATTGTAACGTGACTGCACTTGTTCTAAAAATCACTTTGTTGATTGTTAATGTGTGCGCCTTCACAAATTGGACAGCAAAATTACAATAGCATGTTGGTGCCATGTCATGACACCAAGCCAAGTTTCATGATTTTCATGCGTGTTTCATATTTACAGGAAAAAAACAAGTTTCTCAATGTTTCCAGCTGAGCCATGACGCCCAGATGTTTGAATTGCATTCCCATTTCTAGCATGGGACCTAGAAATTTACCCAAGGACACACATGTGATTTTTCAACCAGCTTTGGTGCACTGGAGCATGTGCTTGTATTTAAAATTTGAATTATGCACACAAAGGTGACATGTTCCCTCTCAGAACCACGAGCCTTCTTGAGAGAAGCTCCAGTTTGCAAGAAACTTATACCAAAACTTGTTCCTATTCTGCAAAAAATTTACTACAGCATGGTAGTACCATGACATGACACCATGCCAAGTTTCATGATTTTCAGGCGTGTTTTGGATTTACAAGAATTTTAAAACCAAGCTTCTCAATGTTCTCGGCCGAACCACGATGCCCAGATGTTTGAATTTCATTCCCATTTCTTGCATGTGACCTAGAAATTCACCCGAGGACACATATGTGATTTTTCAATCAACTTTGGTGCACGGGAGCATGTGCTTGTAGTTCAAATTTGAATTATGCACATTAAATGACCAGTAACTCAATTAATGTATAAAAAAGGCCAAACGAACCTGGAATAATTCCAAAATTTAACAGGGCACTCATATAGTTCTATGTTGCCTCTGTAAAGAAAATCTTGGGGGAGGCAGCGTATATTAGTAATGTCATTAGCCTTTGTTATTTTCACATCAAACCCGTTGAACATGTTACATGACAAAAGAAGCCGATTCTCACAATGATAAGTTAATGGTCTCCAGCACAACACACCCCTCAAATAAAACTAAGCACCCTGGAATTCTTTGACAAAACTAAGCACCCTAAAATTCTTTGACAACTAAATTGTTGGCTATATGATGTTGGCCATATATATTGTACGTATATAATGTGAAGAAACGAGTGGTAGTACTATACCAACTAAAAGATGAAATGTACGAAATATAACAAGAAGAAACATAACATAGTTCTGATGGGGGCTCAACACAACACACCCCTCAAATAAAACTAAGCACACATAAATTAAACTAAGCAACTAATCCGATAAACACAGCATTAAAACCACCCTGAGCAACAACACTGCCACCTTACTCGGACTCCTCATCCACGTCCTCGACTTCGTCCTTGTCCCTCTTCCTCTTGGCTGATACTTCTTTGCTTGAACCGCACACTTGGCTCTTGCTCTTCATCCAACCCTTGTAGATATTGAAGCAAAGGTAGCCATCCATTGCAGCATAGTGGATGTGTTCTATATCTAGTACATTCCACTCCCATGCATGATGAAACCCGAACAGAGGTTTCTTCAGTGTACCATACGAAGGATGAACCATGGCTCCTGCCAGGGTCAGCATTGAAGGCTGATCACGGGAGGGCACCAGCCGTTTATTCTGGAGGTCGAAGGGGTCGCCTACAACGAGGCCTATCTGACCCAGGATTTACTTGTCGTTCCTAAAGTCTACAGTAATGAATTTGACTCAGTCGTCCTTGAGGAAATTGTTAAAATCCTGTCACTCAACGTCGGCATGGCATACGTGGTAGACCAAGCATAAGTCATGCACGCAAACCTGGATCACGGCGGGCTTCTTCTTCTCTGCCTCCTTTAGATTCTTCCCGCTTCCCAGGACTGTGGTGTACTCAACATTTAGCCCAGCGACCAACTCATCATTTGAGTTTTCGAACATGCGTTTGAAGCGAGCAATGCATTCTTTCACCATTGCGGAAGAACGGGTGTAGATGACGTCGAACTCATTACCGGTGATGGTTCTAACCTTGTACTCACCGCCGATCATGGAGATTTGGGATGCCATGGATTTGGGAGGAGGGTTAGGATTAGTGGAACTGCCGTAATGTGAAAGGACGGGACGACTAGGAGCGGTTATCGATTGTCAAAATGTCGAGTGGGGGGGCGTGCGAATGGCATGGTAGTGGCTTGCCTGGTGGATAAATGGATTCATGCACAGTACTATGGGGACCCAATTAGATGTCATGTCTACTCGACGCCCAATTAGATGGCTTTCGATGTCATGTCAAGCGTCGGGAAAATTACAGGTGATACGAAGCTTTCCATTCTCCCATGATACGGGCTTCCGAGAGCCCATGGATCTCAGATCGAACGGCTGCATGGCGTGATTCTAGACTTATGGGTGAATATCCTATCCTGGAGGGTTATTCTGCAAATTTTCAGCAACTTAGCATGCGACCGTTCGATCTCAGATCCAAGGGCTGCCAGCAGCCCGTATCATGGTCGCACCTACCGCGACCATCGCCTCGCTCGCGCGGCCGCGCCCTTGGAGATTTAACACGGTGCGTTAGGCTATCTGATGTTGGCATGTCATACATAGTCATCACTTAGTCACTCATACAACAAGGTTAGCTATAAGGTTGGCTATAAGAGTATTTTTTGTTTACTTATCTCTATCTCTTTCTTCGTAGTATTTATTGCATTAGCCAAGGAGTGAGCTCTTCCAATGAAATGGTGCTTAGATGAGGTGCTATGGGCATTAAATGGCTTAGCAACTCAAGTCCCCAATGCATAGGTGCTTAGTTTTTTGTTGCTAAGTTTGCTTCATCTAGGTACACGCGCTTATCACCGTTTCTTCCTGGGGTCACCAAACTAGTCTGTCTCTTCTTAATTAACTTGCCACACCAGACTTTATGCCTATGTGGTAGGCTTAGCACCTGTAGGATCAAGTACAATAGTGGGCTATAAGCCCACTTTACATGGCATTTTTGCATATCTGGGGGAAAGAGGCAAGGAGAAAGTGGAGGAGTGGGCTCTCAAGCAAGAGCCAGCCTCTACATGGTGGAGCATCGGGAGAGGCACCTGTATGGAGGTGGTCAGGAATCGGGAGACTCAAGTCGGTCGTAGCACCACAGTTAAAATGATAATGGCAAGTCAAATCATAGGGCCCCACCTGTCCAGCAGTAACTCACTGTCAAATCACACGGCCCTACGTTTGCAGCAGCCTACTCCCTCATCTTCTCGCGTCTTTGTCGAACCGAGTAGGCGGAACTGCCCTGCCTACCGAGCGGGAAAAGCCCCGCCCTCGACTTTTAAATAGTACAGTATACTAAATATGTATCCATGGATTGCGCCATGGAGCAAAGCCTCAAGAAAACGGCGGTACACATGTACGGAGTATACAACACGCCTGTCACGTTCGCGTCGCACCCCAGACGGCCGGTCAGTCTGGCACGTCGCTCTCTGAATGGAACGCGCGTCATATTGTGTTTGCACACACATGTGGGACCGCAATTGAGAACTGACCATAGGCACACTCCCCGGCCCCGCCAGTTGGATGAGTTAATAGAAGTAGTACATACGTTGGTACCTGGACGATCCCTGCAAGACACGGAAGATCAGTTCGTCCATGCATGTGACCAGACTCCAACAGACACGCCTGGATTGGCTATTGTCTACATATCGTGCAGGTTGTGTTGTACATGGTTGTAGTTTTGGTAAGAAATCTAAAAAAAGGTTTCTTGTCATCTCGCAAAATTAGGTGTCATGTGCTTCGGATCACTGCGAGGGTTAAACAGCGACAACTGAGTTGGGCTAGTCATTGGGGGCACATGCACGAAGACTACTCGGCTGCCATCTAGGTCAAGCCAACTATCTTAATTAGGACATCTATCAACGGACCCCTTTTCTACGAGTTTATCTTTAATTTGAGCTTTGATCCTCGTCTAGTTTGTCCGTCGGGATTCATCTTGTCTCCTTTGGGCAGTGAGGTTATCATTTCTTGTCATGTGGCATTTTTTCATGTTATATGTTATAATCCGGTGCTTCAAATCAAAATGACAACAACTGCGCCTCCGGGGCACGTGCATGAACACTTCTCGATAGTCATTGCCGAGGTCAAGCTGGCTCTGGCCGGTACACAAAAGAAAACTAGTACTCCACTATATAGGCAGGAGCCTCCGCGCTTGCTTGCTAGTGTTGCTCTCTTCACACTGTCTCGTCCTCTCCAGATCTAAACACGACAGCGGTGGCCACACACACACTCTCTCTCTCTACTTACCGCTGGTCATAGATCCAGCCGGATCCTCTCCGCCGGGGAAGGTGAGAAGGTGCAACGTTCACGCGATCGTCCTCGGCGATGGCTCTTACCCACTACCGGCACGTCCCGATCAGCATGCCTTGTTGTTCTCTCCCAAGCATCGCTGGAGAGGGAGGGCCTCCCACCCCTTCTTCCTTGCTGCCTTAGTGTGGGCAGATCCGGCATCCCGCTGCCCACCTAGCGACATCCCGGCGACCCTCAGGTATAACTTCCTTCAAAATCGGCCTTGCTCTACTTCCCGAGCTCCTGACGTCGCTGCATTTGTATCTTTTACTATTTCTCAGCCCCTCGTGTAGATAGGATTGATCGGCTGTTCGAAAACCACCTAATTTTTAACTGTTAAGAGGTAAAACTAGTTCATGCACTCGAATCTAGTAGTACTTGGTTCAAACAAGGAAGAAAGGGGGTGGGGGTGGGGGAAGATTTGTTACCTGGATCTAGACTTGGTCGAAAGAGGAAATAATGGGGGTGAAAAGTAGCAGAGACTGGCTATCCAACTGGTCTCTAGGTCTAATAGGGAAATAAAGGGAACGCGGTACAAACTCGATATAAACCCGATCTATTGGTTGAAAAAGGAAAGAAAGTAGGGACTGGGGGACAAGTCAACAGAGTAAGTCCAGCACTAGATTTGCTAGCCTCACACAGTATAAGGTGGCTATATACTGACCAAAAATGGGACCAACCCAGATATCCTCTTCTAATGTTTGTTGCCCCGATCTGCTCTTATGTAATGCCACTGGTAAAATATAGCAGTCGCACTGTTAAAAGTAAGGACACGTTTGCTACCTCTTGAGCATTGCGTTGGTTTTCCCTTGAAGAGGAAAGGGTGATGTAGCAAAGTAGCATAAGTATTTCCCTCAGTTTTTGAGAACCAAGGTATCAATCCAGTAGGAGGCCATGCATGAGTCCCTCGCACCTACACAAACAAATAAAATCCTCGCAACCAACGCAATAAAGGGGTTGTCAATCCCTTCATGGTCACTTACGAAAGTGAGATATGATATGATAATATTTTTGGTATTTTTATGATAAAGATGCAAAGTAAATAAAGCAGAATAAAAACGGTGCAAGAAATAGCTTGTTGATGGAAGATTAATATGATAGAAAATAGACCCGAGGGCCATAGGTTTCACTAGTGGCTTCTCTCGAGAGCATAAGTATTACGGTGGGTAAACAAATTATTGTTGAGCAATTGACAGAATTGAGCATAGCTATGAGAATATCTAGGTATGATCATGTATATAGGCATCACGTCCGAGACAAGTAGACCGACTCCTGCCTGCATCTACTACTATTACTCCACACATCGATCGCTATCCAGCATGCATCTAGAGTATTAAGTTCAAAAGAACAGAGTAACGCTTTATGCAAGATGACATGATGTAGAGGGATAAGCTCATGCAATATGATATAAACCCCATCTTGTTATCCTCGATGGCAACAATACAATACGTGCCTTGCTGCCCCTACTGTCACTGGGAAAGGACACTTCAAGATTGAATCCAAAGCTAAGCACTTCTCCCATTTCAAGAAAGATCAATCTAGTAGGCCAAACCAAACTAATATTTCAAAGAGACTTGCAAAGATAACCAATCATACATAAAAGAATTTAGAGAAGATTCAAATATTGTTCATAGATAAACTTGATCATAAACCCACAATTCATCGGTCTCAACAAACACACCGCAAAAGAAGATTACATCAAATAGATCTCCACAAGAGAGGGGGGAACATTGTATTGAGATCCAAAAAGAGAGAAGAAGCCATCTAGCTAACAGCTATGGACCCGAAGGTCTGAGGTAAACTACTCACACATCATTGGAGAGGCTATGGTGTTGATGTAGAAGCCCTCCGTGATCGATGCCCCCTCCGGCGGAGCTCCGGAAAAGGCCCCAAGATGGGATCTCACGGGTACAGAAGGTTGCGGCGGTGGAATTAGGGTATTGGCTCCGTCTCTGGTAGTTTGGGGGTATGTAGGTATATATAGGAGGAAGAAGTACGTCGGTGGAGCAACATGGGCCCCACGAGGGTGGAGGGCACGCTTGGGGGGTAGGAGCGCCCCCCTACTTCGTGCCTGCCTGGTTACTTTCTTGACGTAGGGTCCAGGTCCTCTAGATCACATTCGTTCCAAAAATCACGTTCCCGAAGGTTTCATTCCGTTTGGACTCCGTTTGATATTCTTTTTCTGCGAAACTCTGAAATAGGCAAAAAAAACAACAATTCTAGGCTGGGCCTCCGGTTAATAGGTTAGTCCAAAAAATAATATAAAAGTGTATAATAAAGCCCAATAATGTCCAAAACAGAATATAATATAGAATGGAACAATAAAAAATTATAGATATGTTGGAGACGTATCAAGCATCCCCAAGCTTAATTCTTGCTCGTCCTCGAGTAGGTAAATGATAAAAACAGAATTTTTGATGTGGAATGCTACTTGGCATAATTTCAATGTAATTCTCTTAATTGTGGTATGAATATTCAGATCCGAAAGACTCAAGACAAAAGTTTAATATTGACATAGAAATAATAATACTCCAAGCATACTAACTAAGCAATTATGTCTTCTCAAAATAACATGGCCAAAGAAAGTTATCCCTACAAAATCATATAGTCTGGCTATGCTCTATCTACACCACACAAAGTATTTAAATCATGCACAACCCCGATGACAAGCCAAGCAATTGTTTCATGCTTTTGGTGTTCTCAAACTTTTTCAATCTTCACGCAATACATGAGCGTGAGCCATGGACATAGAACTATATGTGGAATAGAATGGTGGTTGTGGAGAAGACAAAAAAGGAGAAGATAGTGTCACATCAACTAGGCATATTAACGGGCTATGGAGATGCCCATTAATAGATATCAATGTGAGTGAGTAGGGATTGCCATGCAACGGATGCACTAGAGCTATAAGTATATGAAAGCTCAAAGAAAGGAACTAAGTGGGTGTGCATCCAACTCGCTTGCTCACGAAGACCTAGGGCATTTTGAGGAAGCCCATCATTGGAATATACAAGCCAAGTTCTATAATGAAAATTCCCACTAGTATATGAAAGTGATATCATAGGAGACTCTCTATCATGGTGCTACTTTGAAGCACAAGTGTGGTAAAAGGATAGTAGCATTGTACCTTCTCTCTTTTTCTCTCATTTTTTGGGCCTTTCCCTTTTCTTTTTTATGGCCTATTTTTTTATTTAGTCCGGATTCTCATCCCAACTTGTGGGGGAATCATAGTCTCCATCATCCTTTCCTCACTTGGGACAATGCTCTAAAAATGATGATCACCACACTTTTATTTACATACAACTCTACAATTACAACTCAATACTTAGAAAAAAAACATGACTCTATGTGAATGTCTCCGGTGGTATACCGGGATGTGCAATGATGCATGATTGACATGTATGAAAGAATTATGAACGGTGGCTTTGCCACAAATACAATGTCAACTACATGATCATGCAAAGCAATATGACAATGATGGAGCGTGTCATAGTAAACGGAATGGTGGAAAGTTGCATGGCAATATATCTCAGAATGGCTATGGAAATGCCATGATAGATAGGTATGGTGGCTGTTTTGAGGAAGGTATATGGTGGGTGTATGATACCGGCGAAAGGTGCGCGGTATTAGAGAGGCTAGCAATGGTGGAAGGGTGAGAGTGCGTATAATCCATGGACTCAACATTAGTCATAAGGAACTCACATAATTATTGCAAAAATCTATTAGTTATCGAAACAAAGTATTACGCGCATGCTCCTAGGGGGGTAGATTGGTAGGAAAAGACCATCGCTCGTCCCTGACCGCCACTCATAAGGAAGACAATCAATAAATAAATCATGCTCCGACTTCATCACATAACGGTTCACCATACGTGCATGCTACGGGTATCACAAACTTCAACACATGTATTTCTAAAATTCACAACTACTCAACTAGCATGACTCTAATATCACCATCTCCATATCTCAAAACAATTATCAAGTATCAAACTTCTCTTAGTATTCAGCACACTCATAAGAATTTTTTTACTAATCTTGAATGCCTAGCATATTAGGATTAATTTCCCAGTTTAAGTAAATTACTATGCTGTTTAACACTCCCAAAATAATATAAGTGAAGCATGAGAGAATAATAGTTTCTATAAAACAAATCCACCACCATGCTCTAAAAGATATAAGTGAAGTACTAGAGCAAAAACTATATAACTCAAAAGATATAAGTGAAGCACATAGATTATTCTAATAATTTTCAAATCATGTGTGTTTCTCTAAAAAGGTGTGTACAGCAAAGATGATTGTGGAAAACTAACAAATAAAGACTCAAATAATAAAAGACGCTCCAAGCAAAACACATATCATGTGGTGAATAAAAATATAGCTCTAAGTAAAGTTACCAATGGAAGTAGACGAAAGAGGGGATGCCTTCCGAGCCATCCCCAACATTTGGCTTTTAGGTGTCCTTAGATTATCTTGGGGTGCCATGTGCATCCCCAAGCTTAGGCTCTTGCCACTCCTTGTTCCATAAACCATCAAATCTTTACCCAAAACTTGAAAACTTCACAACACAAAACTCAAAATAGAAAATCTCGTGAGCTCCGTTAGCAAAAGAAAACAAAACACCACTTCAAGGTACTGTAATGAACCCATTCTTTATTTATATTGGTGTTAAACCTACTGTATTCCAACTTCTCTATGGTTTATAAACTATTTTACTAGCCATAGATTCATCAAAATAAGCAAACAACACACGAAAATCAGAATCTGTCAAAAACAGAACAGTCTGGAGTAATCTGTAGCTAACGCAAACTTCTGGAACCCCAAAAATTCAAAAATAAATTTATGGACGTGAGGAATTTATCTATTAATCATCTGAAAAAATAATTAACTATATATCACTTTCCAAATAAAAATGGCAGCAATTCTTGTGAGTGCTAAAGTTTATGTTTTTTACAGCAAGATCAAAAAGACTTTCCCCAAGTCTTCCCAACGGTTCTACTTGGCACAAACACTAATTAAACACAAAAACACAACCAAACAGAGGCTAGATAAATTATTTATTACTAAACAGGAGCAAAAAATCAAGGAATAAAAATAAAATTGGGTTGCCTCCGAACAAGCGCTATCGTTTAACGCCCCTAGCTAGGCATAAAAGCGAAGATAGATCTAGGTATTGCCATCTTTGGTAGGCAATCCATAAGTAGCTCCCATAATAGATTCATATGGTAATTTAATTTTGTTTCTACGGAAGTGTTCCATACCTTTACTTAAAGGAAATTGGAATCTAATATTCCCTTCCTTCATATCAATAATTGCACCAATCGTTCTAAGAGAAGATCTACCAAGAATAATAGGACATGAAGGATTGCAATCTATGTCAAGAACAATAAAATCTACGGGCTTATAATTCCTATTTGAAACAATAAGAACATCATTAATTATTCCTATATGTTTCTTAATAGTGGAATCCGCAAGGTGCAAGTCTAAAGAGCAATCATCAAAATCACGGAAACCTAGCAAATCACACAAAGTCTTTGGAATCGTGGAAACACTAGCACCCAAATCACACAAAGCATACCATTCATGATCTTTAATTTTAATTTTAATAGTAGGTTCTCACTCATCATAAAGTTTTCTAGGGATAGAAACTTCCAACTCAAGTTTTGCCTCATAAGATTGCATCAAAGCATCAATGATATGTGAAGAATTTAGCACGGATTGTAACAAGGAAATACAATCTATCAAAGAGCAATTATCATAATTAAATTCCTTGAAATCCAAAATAGTGGGTTCATTGCTATCTAAAGTTTTGACCTCTTCAATCCCACTTTTAACAACTTTAGCATCAGGATCTAAAGACTCTGAATTTTTGGAACGCCTTCTAGGTAAAGGTGGATCATATTCAGTCCCATCATTATCAAGATTCAGGCCTCCTTTGGTTTGGAGGAATTTTGTAGGATTTTCATAGGATAGGATTTCTATAGGAAAAATTCCTTCAGAGCTCTTTGGTTTGTAGGAATGAAATCCTATTCCTATGGAGGAATTCTTCCTATCCTCCACATTTCATAGGAAAACAAACATTAGCCTAGACTCAATGGAAAAAATCCTATGGTGTGAATCAAAGGGCATCTCTTTTTCTATTCCTGTGCATAGGATTTGAGATGCATGTCATCTCATTTCCTATGACTTTCCTATTCCTATGATTTTCCAATCCTATGAACCAAAGGAGGCCTCATATTGTAAAACAAAGATTTAATAGGGGACACATCAATAACTTTTAGATCTTCATCTTTATTTTCATGGAAACTAGAAGAACACGCTTTCACAAAACAATCTTTCTTTGCACTCATCAATGGAAATTCTCATGGCTTTGAGAGACTCATTGATATCATACTTAGGTGGAATAGATCTAACTTTCAAAGAATCAACATCAAGAGAAATTCTATCAACGTTCCTAGCCAATTCATCAATCTTAAGCAATTTTTCTTCAAGCAAATTATTGAAATTCTTTTGCGAATTCATAAACTTTAGAGGGCAAATAAAACGGCAAGGGTGAATTGGGGGAGAGGAAAACGAGAGGCAAATGGAAAATAATGTAATGCGGGAGATAAGGGTTTGTGATGGGTACTTGGTATGTTGACTTTTGCGTAGACTCCCCGGCAACGGCGCCAGAAATGCCTCGTTGACGGGAGATAAAATTTTAACTTGGCTTTGTGTATGCCTCCCCGGCAACGGCGCCAGAAATCCTTATTGCTACCTCTTTAGCACTGTGTTTGTTTTCCCTTGCAGAGGAAAGGGTGATGCAGCAAATTAGCATAAGTATTTCCCTCGGTTTTTGAGACCCAAGGTATCAATCCAGTAGGTGGCCACGCACGAGTCCCTCGCACCTACACAAACAAATAAAATCCTCGCAACCAACGCAATAAAGGGGTTGTCAATCCCTTCACGGTCACTTACGAAAGTGAGATCTAATAGATATGATAAGATAATATTTTTGGTATTTTTATGATAAAGATGCAAAGTAAATAAAGCAAAATAAAAATGGTGCAAGAAATAGCTTGTTGATGGAAGATTAATATGATAGAAAATAGACCCGGGGGCCATAGGTTTCACTAGTGGCTTCTCTCGAGAGCGTAAGTATTACAGTGGGTAAACAAATTACTGTTGAGCAATTGACAGAATTGAGCATAGTTATGAGAATATCTAGGTATGATCATGTATATAGGCATCATGTCTGAGACAAGTAGACCGACTCCTGCCTGCATCTACTACTATTACTCCACACATCGACCGCTATCCAGCATGCATCTAGAGTATTAAGTTCAAAAGAACAGAGTAACGCTTTAAGCAAGATGACATGATGTAGAGGGATAAACTCATGCAATATGATATAAACCCCATCTTGTTATCCTCGATGGCAACAATACAATACGTGCCTTGCTACCCCTACTGTCACCGGGAAAGGACACCGCAAGATTGAATCCAAAGCTAAGCACTTCTCCCATTGCAAGAAAGATCAATCTAGTAGGCCAAACCAAACTGATAATTCAAAGAGACTTGCAAAGATAACCAATCATACATAAAAGAATTCAGAGAAGATTCAAATATTGTTCATAGATAAACTTGATCATAAACCCACAATTCATCGGTCTCAACCAACACACCGCAAAAGAAGATTACATCGAATAGATCTCCACAAGAGAGGGGGGACATTGTATTGAGATCCAAAAAGAGAGAAGAAGCCATCTAGCTAATAACTATGGACCCGAAGGTCTGAGGTAAACTACTCACACATTATAGGAGAGGCTATGGTGTTGATGTAGAAGCCCTCCGTGATCGATGCCCCCTCCGGCGGAGCTCCAGAAAAGGCCCCAAGATGGGATCTTACGGGTACAGAAGGTTGCGGTGGTGGAATTAGGGTTTTGGCTCTGTCTCTGGTAGTTTGGGGGTACGTAGGTATATATAGGAGGAAGAAGTATGTCGGTGGAGCAACGTGGGCCCCATGAGGGTGGAGGGCGCGCCCCCCTACCTCGTTTGTTCTTGGTTGCTTTCTTGACGTAGGGTCCAAGTCCTCTGGATCACGTTCGTTCCAAAAATCACGTTCCGGAAGGTTTCATTTCGTTTGGACTCCATTTGATATTCTTTTTCTGCGGAACTCTGAAATAGACAAAAAAACAGCAATTCTGGGATGGGCCTCCGGTTAATAGGTTAGTCCCAAAAATAATATAAAAGTGCATAATAAAGCCCAATAATGTCCAAAACAGAATATAATATAGCATGGAACAATAAAAATTATAGATACGTTGGAGACGTATCAACGTTAAGTCAGTGTTGTTTTCAATGTAATGCCTCCGGTAATATGAATCAATGGCACTTTTTTCATGTCCTGCTAAAATTCCCATTAAGATAAGTTGCTTCTTTTCGTTAGAGATGCAACTGTCCTAGTCCGCCTACTCTCCAGGACCTTCACGACCAACCTTGATGTTGCTCAACTTTGTTGCAACTAAGGAAGAAGAAGCTCTGTGGGTTTCATTTTCTGATGGAAATGGAACCGGGGTTGGAGCCCTTTTCTTAAAAAAAGAATAAGAAGAAGCTGGTAGCTCATGGGACATCGCTTCATTTTAGGTGAACTGCACCAAAAGGTCCCATGAATTGAATCATCCATGTTGGTGACTGGTGTCAGCCCTTCTACGATGGCATTGACTACAGATATGGTTCCCATCATGAGGTATGTTCCTTTTTGGTCTGAACGTTTGCCAAAGATCCTGCATGTTGATCCTGCTCTTGTGCTACTATTTTGGCACTGCCATGATAAAGCAGTAATGTTATTATTTTGCACCTTAATCTAGTGGCACTATTAATTTGAGGCAATGTTTTGGCTCCGCTAGTGCCAACATCTCAGGGTTCCCTCCAATTTCATTAAAGAAACCCAACCATAGAGAACCATTATCCGACAACATCTTAGTGTAAACGGGCAGTTATGCAACTACTACTAGAACAAACTGAGTACTAGCAGGAGACAAGTTCGCCACATAAGCTAGGCAGGTAGGGGGACGCAGCACCAGCTCGACTAAGTTTGGATTACAACCCAAATGGTAGCACAAAAACATCAGGGGGAAGATACGGACTGAAAGAGCCAGCTTCAGCGTCCCAGTCTAAGCACCCCCAGCCTTCATCCTTGCGACGCATGGTACACCTTGTTTGCCACCTGCTTGACCCTAGTGTCACTGATAAAATGAAGTAATAATACAGTTAAAATCGAGCGAGTGTCCTCTCTATCATTTCATTTCCAATGTAGATAAACAAAGTGATTCTCTTTGTTAATGTATGTTTTATCAACTAGTCCATTGTTAATGTTTAAGCGTTTCTGCAAACTGGGGTGCTTAATTTTAGTTGATCTGCACAAAAATAGAGATTTGAATGTCTCAAGGCCACTCCTTGTACTACCGCTGTACACTGATGTTCATCACTAGCAGAAGCTGTATCGGGGAGACTTGGGTCAATTTCTAGTATGATGTAATATTTTCTTATGTTTATTAGTGTATGTTTCATCAACTAGTGCCACTATAATGTAATCACGTCTTTTCATTATCTGTGCAAACAGGGTTATTCAGCTGCATTTTGGTGGAACTGCACAAATGTATGGATGGAACCGGCATATATGCAGAGTGCGAGGTGCCAAGTAAAAATTACCAACACCAACCCTGCTCCATCTAAGCATTGGCATCCACCACCATCAGTGGGATGTGTGGCGCTCACTGTGGATGGATCTTTCTCGGCAACAAATCCTCTAACCAAATACTAGTAGCTTAGACTTAAAAAAATACTAGTAGCTTATATTGGCAGTTTTCTAGGGGTGTACTCTTTTCTAAAAGAAGCACCAATCTATTTTTCTTTATTTGTACACAGTGTCAAAACTTTGACCCAAAGGTCCAGAGCTATTTTAGGGTGATTGGCGTAGTACTCGGAGACTGATTGTAAGCATGATTTTTATTAGTTGTCACACTGATTGTAAGCATGAGCAGATGGAAGATTAGGTTAGTGCGAAGCTTACCTTAAACCCTACCTATGCCGTTGAAACGAGGCGAGCATCGAGGGAACCGTGGAGAACAGCGGGGAAGCAACGTCGCGCCATCTGGCCTCCTCTTGCGGTGGGAGAACGAATACTCCTGTGGCTTCGGCTGGCTCTGCACCCTCACGAATGGCACACCGTACTCAATCGATTTGTTATCCTCTGGGTGCTCGACCTTCGACCTCTACGCCCACCACCTCCGCCAGACTTTCGCCTCGGGCGAATCTGTCTGCTCCATCACCCAGAGGAGATACTCGATGAACTTGAAGGACTGCGGTGTAACTACCGCCGAGGAGTACATCACGCCCTCATCACCGTCATCTCGCTCTTTCACATACATTGCCACATGGCGTGATTCACTGATGCATACCCTCCATAGATGTCCTTCTGAGTGGTTCGGTGCTAGCTTTGGAAGATGGGAGGAGAGACGGTGGTCTTGCAATAGAGAAGAGGGAGAGGTGAGATGGTGGTTTTGGAATGGAGATGATGGAGAGGAGAGGGGGTGGTTTTGCAATGGAGAAGAGGGAGAGGCGAGGCGGTGGTTTTGGAATGGAGATGATGGAGAGGAGAGGTTCCCCTGCCTTTCGGTCGCTGACAGGTGATTCTCAGAGAAGAAACTACAAGTTTCAGTTTCAGATAAGAAACTCCAAGTTCAGTTTCAGATAAGAAACTGCAACTTTCATAGGCAAAGCATTTATATTAACACGACCTTTTCAAACAGTGTTAACATCATGTTGGAAGTTTTATTCATGGTCAAAACTGGAACTACGAGCCTGTTAACATCATGCTGATCAACATTCATGCATAGCACATCTTCATATGATGCACAGTCAAAAAGATATGATATTTTCAAGATGCCCACACAATGTCGAGTGTGCGAAAAACAGAGAAAACGAGGGACAAAGTTTTGGAAAGTGTTGGGAGTGGTGTGCGTAGATGACAATTGGGACCCACATCTATATATATACCAATATAAAAAGACCCAAAAGGGCAGATCCAAACCATCTCGGCCATCAAATCATTTTATCTATCGGTTCAAATCGCTCCAATGTTGAGCACCAAACATGTTTAATGCTCTAATTACCCACCACCGCCATTGTTTATAAACATGTTTTGACACAATGATATCCCATGAAATCTACCATGTAATTAATATCCTACCATTCCTGTGTAAAAAGTAATTGATATATTACCAAATACCAACGTGCAGCATATCTTACCTAATATAACGTGCAACTAATATCCTACCAAATATAAACGTGCATTGCACGTACATTATTACTAGTGTCAATAAAGGCAGAGGCAAAAAATTTGGAGATATTTTCTCTGCACAGGTGGAATTGAACCCGGGCGGAACAGCTGTCGGGTAGTGTCACTAGGCTAGTTCAGTTGTTTCATTACTACTAAGGCACTTACTCAGGTGGTCGGATCTTCTCCTGCGCCTTTGTGTGCTCGCTCCGACGCCGCTGTCTGCTGTTGTGAACATGATGAACAAATGAGAGGAATCTGGAGAGGATTGTACGTGGAGAGGCAGACAGTCGGGACCCACCAGGTCTATGGCCGTACACAAGCAAGTGCCTCATCAAAAAAAATACTTCCTCCTAATGCTATACTGACGTTGGGGCCCATGGTTTGTCAACATAGTTACATTTTTTTAGGTGCTTCAACGTAGTTACTATAGGAGATAAATTCACAACGAAGCCGGGGAGCTGGCAGGTATCATTTATTATCACTGGGGCAGCAAGTATCAGCTGGGTTTTGGGTTGCCCCGTCTAGGCTTTCTTTTCTAACATGCGCAGCCCACGACCTCGGATGGAGGTCCATGGGCCTGTTTTGTATTTTCTTGAGGGCCGTCATGTATCGACCAGCCTATGGACCTCTCATCCGAGGTTTTATTTTTCCTCAAACATCGGCAGCCCAATTTATGTTTTTTTGAAGAAAACGCAGAGTTTTGTTCTATTTTTCTATATAAGAATAGGAAGGCCTGGTCCAACTTATGTTTCCCTTCTAACTATATTATATATATATAAATTATTTTATATGTTATTATATATTATTGTTATTGTCATCATATATTTAACAGATACTTACATATGTAAGAAAACAATATCCCACATCTTATTAACTTATAAAAATTATTTCCTAACAATAAAATATTGGATTTTTTTGGCAATGAAAATCCTGGTGATTGTGTACAAAAGCTTGGTAAGATTTAAGGACCAATGTAATAATAAATCACTTATTATTTAAATATATATATATATAACAAAATGCTCAGCCCTTGTTTATTTTTTGATAACATTGCCGCACCCACCCCAACATTATAATTATAATAAGCCTAGCAAAATCGTGTATTTCGAGAAAGTGCAAATGGCCTGTAATTTTTTAGGAAAAACATAAATGGGCCGCATGGACGCTACATTATTTGTTCACCCAGCCCAGCTAATGGACTGTAAATTCTACCCCGCAAAAAAGACTATAAATTCTGGAAAAAAATGGGTTGAATACGTGCCACATTTTTGGAGGCTGAAATGTGGGCCAATAGGTCGAAGCCAATGCAAGTCATTGTCAACTTAGTCAAAAAATGATTCTGACATCGTTAGCCGTTGGATTTACATCCAATGACCGGCATCCATCTTCAATCTCTTGTCTTCTTCCTCCAGCGCCGCCAGGACCGCCTCCTCCCGCCTCCACCGCTCCACACCTCTTGTTCTTCTCCACGGACTGCCGAACCACACCGCACCAGAACCAGTTAACCCTCATACACCTCTCCGTCCGCGACTCTACTCCCGCGTCTTCCCATCTCCGGCTCATTGCTGTCCGGGGCCTCGCCGTCATCCACTACCTTGGATGCGCTCGGCACGGAGTGGTCAACGTGGTCCATGAATGACACCATCGGAAGTAGACTGTGTGTGGAGAGGCTGACAGCTGGGTCCATGGCCGCACGCAAGGAAATGCCTCCTTATTACACGCAAAATAATGATTCCTCCACCTGATTGCTGGGACCCACCGGAAGGGCCTCTGTATTTCACAAAAAATGTTCCCACCACTGACAGGTCGGATCCACTAGCTATATCTTCGCACGCAAGGAAGTGCCACCTTATTACGCACACAAAAATGAATACCCCCTGCTAGCTGGGACCCACAATAGTGGAGGCTGACTTGTGGACCAACTAATTTGATGGGGACGGAGGGCTTTATCAACTTAGTCAATATGAACGATTCTAGCTCCAGTTACCGTACGATGTCCATCCAACGGCCGTAGTGCTTCTTCAACCTCTGGTCTTCTTGCTCCAGCCGCCCAAAGCAGCACCGGTCGTGCCTCGTGCTCCTGCCTCCCGTGGCCAGCTGCGATGTCGCGGAGGCCTCACCGCCCCCTACTACTCCCACCGCTGGCCAGGTCATCCCTCTACTCACCCACACCCCATGTTATTCTACGGCGACGGCAGCCTCACACTGCAGCGAACCAGCGAACCCTCATACTCCTCTACGCGTGGGCATCCACTGATGCGTCTTCCCTGGCTCGACGTCGTCCCCTTCCTAGGCCTCGTCATTGTCCACCGCCCTAGTGCTCTCAGCGTGGCGTGGTCAACATGGTCAAGGAATGACTTCCATCGGAAGTGTACTGTACGTGAAGAGGCTGACAACTGGGTCCACGGCAGCCGCAAGGAAGTGCCTCCTTATTACACGGAAAATAATTATTCCAACACCTGACAACAGGGACCCACCGGATGGGCCACCGTATTTGGCGAAAAAACGTTTCCCCCCTCACTGCTAGGACCCACCGGACGGGCCACCGTATTTCATGAAAAAAAACGTTCCCCCCGCTGTTAGCTCGAACCCACCGGAAGTGCCCCCTGCTAGTTGGGACCCACCTTGGTGGGTGGCTGACTTGTGGGCCTACTAAGTTGACGGGGACGGAGTGCTTTGTCAACTTAGTCAATATGAATGATTCTAGCTCTAGTGACCGTATGATGTCCATCCAACGGCCGTAGTGCTTCTTCAACCTCTGGTCTTCTTGCTCCAGCCGCCCAAAGTAGCGCCGGTCGTACCGCATGCTCCGGCCTCCCGTGGTCGGCTGTGCTGCCGCGGAGGCCTCACCGCCCCTACTATTCCCATCGCTGGCCAGGCCCTGCGGCGACGGCAGCCTCACACCGCAGCTGAACCAGTGAACCCTCGTACTCCTCTCCGCGCGGGCTTCCACTGCCGCGTCTTCCCCGGCTTCGCATCATCCCCTTCCTAGGCCTCGCTGTCATCCACCGCCCTGGTGCTCTCGGCGCGACGTGGTCAACGTGGTCAAGGAACGGCTTCCATCGGACCTGGACTGTACGTGGAGAGGCTGACAGCTGGGTCCACGGCCGCTGCAAGGAAGTGCCTTCTTATTACGCGCAAAATAATTATTCCTCCACCTGACAGCGGGGACACACCGGACGGGCCACCATATTTCATGAAAAAAAATGTTTCCCCCTGACTGCTAGGACCCACCAGCTACATCTTCGCACGCAAGGAAGTGTGTCCGGGCAAAAAAACGATTCGCCCCCTGACTGCTGGGACCCACCAGCTACATCTTCGCACGCAAGGAAGTGCCTGACAGTCGGGACCCACCTGGTCGAAGCGTACGTAGCATTGTCATTCTGGTCACGAACGTGTATGTAAAAACTGGTCGATGTAGAGGCGCGCACGTGTCGTAGCAGAGGCGCGCACGTAACATGTACACGTACGTACATCGGCCAGGGTGCAAGAAAGTAAATACGACCACGTACGTACATACGGGCGGGGTCTCGAACGCCTACTCACGCATACGAACGGCCAGGGCTCGTGTACATGGCTGGGTCGAAACGAAGAAACAACGTTGTCGTCGTGTTCATGGGGAGCCAACCGGCTGGGTCGGAACGGAATGTGTCATCGTGTTCATCGGGAGGGCTAGCTTGGATGGAACAGCCGATGGAAATGAGGCCTGGCGTACCACAAAACGGAGCAATGGCCTTGTGTTCGACCGGCCACGGTCGAAACAGGATCATGTTCATCGGGAGGGGTCTAGCATACCGCAAAATGGAGGAAATATACCTCCTACAGTCGAAACGGGGGTCCTGTTGATCAGGAGGGGTGTGGCATACCGCAAAATGGAGGAAACGGACTTGCGTTGGAGCGCTACAGTCGAAACGGGGGTCCTGTTCATCGGGAGGGTTGTGGCGTACCGCAAAACAGGACTCCACGGGATACTGTTCATCTCCACCGTCGACCCCCTCCAGCCTCCACGGGCTACTATTCATCCACCATCGACCTCCTCCAGCCTCCACCTACGACTGTTCATCCACAGGCTCCTGTTCATCCAGCCTCCACCGCGCGCTACTCCACTGGCTACTGTTCAACCCGCCCTCTCCACGGGCTCCTATTCAACCACCCCTCCACGGGCTACTGTTCATCCAGCCCTCCACCGTCTACTGTTCATCCAGCCCTCCACGGGGTCCTGTTCATCCAGCCCCAACCGGCTCGATCGATCGGGGTCCTGTTCATCCAGAGGCAACACCATGGGGTCCTGTTCATCCACCCCCACCGGGAACTGTTCATCCAAACCCCCGAGCAATGCTCACTTTTTATCTAGAGGCAACACCACGGGGTCCTATTCATCCACCCCCACCGGGAACTGTTCATCCAAACCCCCCAACAACGCTCACTGTTCATCCAGAGGCAACATCGATCAGCTTCAGTTAGCAGCAGTGGCGAAGGAATCACTCGATTGGGTTCACTTAACACCCATCGATCGATCGATCGGGTTCAGTAACGTGTAGCCTGCAGTGCAATCGCTCAGGTTCAGTTAGAGCCCAACGCCTCGCTCGGGTTCAGTTAGAGCCCAATGCCTCACAACCACGCGCGTGCGTGTATGAGAGAAATGCGCATCGCCCGGCCCCGACCACCCATCGTAACTCGGAACACCCCGATATTTTCCTCGCCCTCTCTTCTACCATGGTTTTTTCCGTCATGGACAGCCCAAAGAATGTCATGCAGCTGCGTCTTCGGCCCGCCCAGGACGAAAAGCCCATTTTTGGTCATGACTTTTTGTCATAGAAGTAGGACCCCACCACATCTATGATGATACCGTGTTTTGTCACAATTATTGTCATAGAAGTGTCATAAGTATGACAGAAAAAAATTTCGTTCAGCCCAAAATGTCACGGATGTGTCTTTTTTTGTAGTGCACCCATGGAGTCTTGGTGTTGATTATGTTTTTCTCGTGAGAGAGGCTTAGTCAACGGGTCTGCAACATTCAGATCTGTATGTATCGTGCAAATCTCTATGTCTCACTCCTTGACTAGATCGCGGATGGAATTGACGCGTCTCTTGATGTGCTTGGTTCTCTTGTGAAATCTGGATTCCTTTGCCAAGGTAATTGCACCAGTATTGTCACAAAAGATTTTCATTGGACCCGATGGACTAGGTATGACACCTAGATCGGATATGAACAACCTCATCCAGAGTCCTTCATTTGCTTCTTCCGAAGCAACTATGTATTCCGCTTCACACATAGATCCCACCACGACGCTCTGCTTGGAACTGCACCAAGTGGCAGCTCCACCATTTAATAAAAACACGTATCCGGTTTGTGACTTAGAGTCATCCGGATCAGTGTCAAAGCTTGCATCGACGTAACCATTTACGACGAGCTCTTTGTCACCTCCATATATGAGAAACATATCGTTAGTCCTTTTTAGGTATTTCAGGATATTCTTGACCCCTGTCCAGTGATCCACTCCTGGATTACTTTGGTACCTCCCTGCTAAACTGATAGCAAGGCACACATCAGGTCTGGTACACAGCATTGCATACATGATAGAGCCTATGGCTAAAGCATAGGGAACACCTTTCATTTTTTCTCTATCTTCTGCAGTGGTCGGGCATTGAGTCTGACTCAACTTCACACCTTGTAATACAGGCAAGAACCCTTTCTTTGCCTGATCCATTTTGAACTTCTTCAGAACTTTATCAAGGTATGTGCTTTGTGAAAGTCCAGTTAAGCATCTTGATCTATCTCTATAAATCTTGATGCCCAATATATAAGCAGCTTCACCGAGGTCTTTCATAGAAAAATTCTTATTCAAGTATCCTTTTATGCTATTCAGAAATTCAGTATCATTTCTGATCAACAATATGTCATCTACATATAATATCAAAAAGGCTATGGAGCGCCCACTCACTTTCTTGTAAATACAGGCTTCTCCAAAAGTCTGTACAAAACCATATGCTTTGATCACACTATCAAAGCGTATATTCCAACTCCGAGAGGCTTGCACCAGTCCATAAATGGATCGCTGGAGCTTGCACACTTTGTTAGCACCTTTTCGATCGACAAAACCTTCTGGTTGCATCATATACAACTCTTCTTTAAGGTATCCATTAAGGAATGCAGTTTTGACATCCATTTGACAAATTTCATAATCCTAAAATGCGGCAATTGCTAACATGATTCGGACGGACTTAAGAATCGCTACGGGTGAGAAGGTCTCATCATAGTCAACTCCTTGAACTTGTCAAAAACCTTTTGCAACAAGTCGAGCTTTGTAGACAGTAACATTACTTTCAGCACCAGTCTTCTTCTTGAAGATCCATTTATTCTCTATGGCCTGCAAATCATCGGGCAAGTCAACCAAAGTCCATACTTTGTTCTCATACATGGATCCCATATCAGATTTCATGGCCTCAAGCCATTTTGCAGAATCTGGGCTCGTCATCGCTTCCTCATAGTTCGTAGGTTCGTCATGGTCAAGTAACATGACTTTCAGAACAGGATTACCGTACCACTCTGGTGCGGATCTTACTCTGGTTAACCTGCAAGGTTCGGTAGTAACTTGATCAGAAGTTTCATGATCATCATCATTAGCTTCCTCACTTACTGGTGTAGGAATCACTGGAACTAATTTCAGTGATGAACTACTTTCCAATAAGGGAGAAGGTACAATTACCTCGTCAAGTTATACTTTCCTCCCACTCACTTCTTTCGAGAGAAACTCCTTCTCTAGAAAGGATCCATTCTTAGCAACAAATATCTTGCCTTCAGATCTGTGATAGAAGGTGTACCCAACAGTCTCCTTTGGGTATCCTATGAAGACACATTTCTCCGATTTGGGTTCGAGCTTATCAGGTTGAAGCTTTTTCACATAAGCATCGCAGCCCCAAACTTTAAGAAACGACAACTTGGGTTTCTTGCCAAACCACAGTTCATAAAGGGTCGTCTCGATGGATTTAGATGGTGCCCTATTTAACGTGAATGCAGCCGTCTCTAAAGCATAAACCCAAAACGATAGCGGTAAATCAGTGAGACACATCATAGATCGCACCATATCTAGTAAAGTACGATTACGACGTTCGGGCACACCATTACACTGTGGTGTTCCAGGTGGTGTGAGTTGCGAAACTATTCCTCATTGTTACAAATGAAGTCCAAACTCATAACTCAAATACTCACCTCCACGATCAGATCGTAGAAACTTGATTTTCTTGTTAAGATGATTTTCCAGTTCACTCTGAAATTCTTTGAACTTTTCAAATGTTTCAGACTTGTGTTTCATTAAGTAGATATACCCATATCTGCTCAAATCATGAATGAAGGTGAGAAAATAACGATATCCGCCGCGAGCTTCAATGTTCATCGGACCACATACATCAGTATGTATGATTTCTTGCTCGCTCCATTGTTCCGGAGAACGGAGTTTTAGTCATCTTGCCCTTGAGGCATGGTTCGCAAGTACCAAGTGATTCATAATCAAGTGATTCCAGAAGTCCATTAGAATGGAGTTTCTTCATGCGCTTTACACCAATATGACCTAAACGGCAGTGCCATAAATAAGTTGTACTATCATTAGCAACTTTGCATCTTCTGGCTTCAACACTATGAACATGTGTATCACTACTATCAAGATTTAGTAAAAATAGACCACTAATCAAGGGTGCATGACCATAAAAGATATTACTCATATAAATAGAACAACCATTATTCTCTGATTTAAATGAATAACTGTCTCGCATCAAACAAGATCCAGATATAATGTTCATGCTCAACACTGGCACCAAATAACAATTATTTAGGGCTAAAACTAATCCCGAAGGTAGATGTAGAGGTAGCGTGCCGACGGCGATCACATTGACTTCGGAACTATTTCCCACGCGCATTGTCACCTCGTCCTTAGCCAATCTTCGCTTAATCCGTAGCCCCTATTCCTAGTTGCAAATGTTAGCAACTGAACTGGTATCAAATACCCAGGCACTACTGCGAGCATTAGTAAGGTACACATCAATAACATGTATATCAAATATACCTTTCACTTTGCCATCCTTCTTCTTCGCCAAATACTTGGGGCAGTTCCGCTTCCAGTGACCAGTTCCTTTGCAGTAGAAGCACTTAGTCTCAAGCCTAGGTCCAGACTTGGGTTTCTTCACTTGAGCAGCAACTGGCTTGTTGTTCTTCTTGAAGTTCCCCTTCTTCCCTTTGCCCTTTTTCTTGAAACTGGTGGTCTTGTTGACCATCAACACTTGATCCTCCTTCTTGATTTCTACCTCCGCAGCCTTTAGCATTGCGAAGAGCTCAGGAGTCGTCTTATCCATCCCTTTCATATTATAGTTCATCACGAAGCTCTTGTAGCTTGGTGGCAGGGATTGAAGAACTCTGTCAATGACACTATCATCAGGAAGATTAACTCCCAGTTGATTCAAGTGGTTGTGGTACCCAGACATTCTGAGTAGATGTTCGCCGACAGAACTATTTTCCTCCATCTTGCAGCTGTAGAACTTATTGGAGACATCATATCTCTCAATCTGGGCATTTGCTTGAAATATTAACTTCAACTCCTGGAACATCTCATATGCTCCATGATGTTCAAAACGTCGTTCAAGTCCCGGTTCTAAGACGTAAAGCATGGCACACTGAACTATCGAGTATTCATCAGCTTTGGTCTGCTAGGTGTTCAGAACATCTGGCGTTGCTCCTGCAGCGGGTTTGTCACCTAGTGGTGGATGTAATTCTTCTGTGCAGCAATGATGATAATCCTCAAGTTACGGACCCAGTCCGTGTAGTTGCTACCATCATCTTTCAACTTAGCTTTCTCTAGGAATGCATTAAAATTCAATGGAACAACAGCAAGTTCCATCTATCTACAACAACATAGACATGCAAAATACTATCAGGTACTAAGTTCATGATAAATTAAAGTTCAACTAATCAAACTACTTAAGAACTCCCACTTAGATAGACATATCTCTAATCATCTAAGTGATCACGTGATCCATATCAACTAAACCATGTTCGATAATCATGTGAGATGGAGTAGTTTTCAATGGTGAACATCACTATGTTGATCATATCTACTATATGATTCACGTTGGACCTTTCGGTCTCAGTGTTCCGAGGCCATATCTGCATATGCTAGGCTCGTCAAGTTTAACCCGAGTATTTCGCATGTGCGAAACTGGCTTGCACCCATTGTATGTGAACGTAGAGCTTATCACACCCGATCATCACGTGGTGTCTCGGCACGACGAACTGTAGCAACGGTGCATACTCAGGGAGAACACTTATACCTTGAAATTTAGTGAGATATCATCTTATAATGCTACTGCCGAACTAAGCAAAATAAGATGCATAAAGGATAAACACCACATGCAATCAATATAAGTGATATGATATGGCCATCATCATCTTGTGCCTTTGATCTCCATCTCCAAAGCACCGTCATGATCACCATTGTCAGCGGCTTGACACCTTGATCTCCAGCGAAGCATCATTGTCGTCTCGCCAACTATTGGTTCTACGACTATCGCTACCGCTTAGTGATAAAGTAAAGAAATTACATGGCGATTGCATTTCATACAATAAAGCGACAACCGTATGGCTCCTGCCAGTTGCCGATAACTGTGCTACAAAACATGATCATCTCATACAATAAAATTTAGCATCATGTCTTTGACCATATCACATCACAACATGCCCTACAAAAACAAGTTAGACGTCCTCTACTTTGTTGTTGCAAGTTTTACATGGCTGCTACGGGCTGAGCAAGAACCATTCTTACCTACGCATCAAAAACCACAATGTGGTATAGTGATTGCTTTTTGATCTTCAGAAAGAACCATGTTCATTGTATCTGATTCAACTCAAGTTGGAGAAACTGACACCCACCAGCCACCTGTGTGCGAAGCACGTCGGTAGAACCAGTCTCGCGTAAGCGTGCGCGTAATGTAAGTCTAGGCCGCTTCATCCAACAATACCACCGAATCAAGAAACAATTAGTGACGGCAAGAAATATGTATATACCCACGCCCACAACTCCTTTTGTGTTCTACTCGTGCATATAACATCTACGCATAAACCTTGCTCGGATGCCACTGTTGGGGAACGTAGTAATTTCAAAAAAAAATCCTATGCACACGCAAGTTCATGGTGATGCATAGCAACGAGAGGGAAGAGTGTTTTCTACGTACCCTCATAGACTGTAAGCGGAAGCGTTATGACAACGCGGTTGATGTAGTCTTACGTCATCACGATCGATCGATCCTAGCACCGAAGGTATGGCACCTCTGTGATCTGCACACGTTCGGCTCGGTGACATACCACGAACTCACGATCTAGTAGTGTCGGGGAAGAGATTCATCAGCACGACGACGTGATGACGGTGATGATGATGCTACCGGAACAAGGCTTCGCCTAAGCACCGATACATCTCCAATGTATCTATAATTTTTTATTGCTCCATGCTATATTATCTACTGTTTTGGACATTATTGGGCTTTATTATCCACTTTTATATTATTTTTGGGACTAACCTATTAACCGGAGGCCCAGCCCAGAATTGTTGTTTTTTGCCTGTTTTAGGGTTTCGAAGAAAAGGAATATCAAATGGAGTCCAAACGGAATGAAACCTTCGGGAACGTGATTTTCTCATCGAATACAACTCAGGAGACTTGGACCCTACATCAAGACACGTAATAGGAGGCCACGAGGTAGGGGGCGCACCTACCCCCCCCCCCCAGGCGCGCCCTCCACCCTTGTGGGCCCCCTGTTGCTCCACCAACGTACTCCTTCCTCCTATATATACCCACGTACCCCCAAACGATCAGATTCAGAGCCAAAACCCTAATTCCATCGCCGCAACTTTCTGTATCCACGAGATCCCGTCTTGGGGCCTGTTCCGGAGCTCCGCCGGAGGGGGCATCGATCACGGAGGGCTTCTACATCAACACCATAGCCCTTCCGATGAAGTGTGAGTAGTTTACCTCAGACCTACGGGTCCATAGTTAGTAGCTAGATGGCTTCTTCTCTCTTTTTGGATCTCAATACAATGTTCTCCCCCTCTCTTATGGAGATCTATTCGATGTAATCTTCTTTTTGCGGTGTGTTTGTTGAGACCGATGAATTGTGGGTTTATGATCAAGTCTATCTATGAATAATATTTGAATCTTCTCTGAATTCTTTTATGTATGATTGGTTATCTTTGCAAGTCTCTTCGAATTATCAGTTTGGTTTAGCCTACTAGATTGATCTTTCTTGCAATGGGAGAAGTGCTTAGCTTTGGGTTCAATCTTGCGGTGTCCTTTCCCGGTGATAGTAAGGGCAGCAAGGCACGTATTGTATTGTTGCCATCGAGGATAAAAAGATGGGGTCTTCTTCATATTGCATGAGTCTATCCCTCTACATCATGTCATCTTGCTTAAGGCGTTACTCTATTTTTAACTTAATACTCTAGATGCATGCTAGATAGCGGTCGATGAGTGGAGTAATAGTAGTAGATGCAGGCAGGAGTCGGTCTACTTGTCTCGGACGTGATTCCTATATACATGATCATACCTAGATATTCTCATAACTATGCTCAATTCTGTCAATTGCTCAATAGTAATTTGTTCACCCACCGTAGAATACTTATGCTCTCGAGAGAAGCCACTAGTGAAACCTATGGCCCCCGGGTCTATCTTTATCATATCAATCTCCTACTGCTTAGTTATTTACTTTGCCTTTATTTTACTGCTTAGATATCCTTAAAATTCATCCAATTGTATTGTCTTCCTTCCTTCTATTGGCACCAAACTAGGACATGATTACTCATACTCATCATGGAATTTCCATTGATCCATATTTCCAACATCATACCTCCTTTATATCCAATAGTACTTCATCTCTTCATATTCTTGGGGTATCCAACATATCGAGATAAAACTCACACCTATGAAGTCCACTCCGTGGAACATCATTATCCTTTCCAGGGGTCAAGCGTCCTTACAGGGGAGTATTAGCCATCTCTGCATGGCATTTCTTCAATTGGGAAACGTGAAACACATCATGAACTCTTGACAGTACATCGGGTAATTCCAACTTGTAGGCCACTTCTCTCATACGCTCCAAAACTCGGTATGGTCCTACAAATCTCGGGGCTAACTGTCCCTTAACTCCAATCCGTTTAACTCCTCGCAGAGGGGTCACACGAAGACATGCTCTGTCTCCAATTTCATAGCCTACCTCCTTGCGTTTTTAAGTCTTCATAACTCTTCTGCCTGGACTGAACTACCTTCAGTCTATCTCGAATCAACTTAACATTCTCTTCTGACTCCTTCATCACGTTCGGTCCAAACAACTGACGGTCTCCAACTTCATCCCACATACTCTTGGGGTATCACACATATCGAGACAAAACTCTTATTCATTTTGTCCAAAATCCACTCAGTGGAGTATCCTTATCTTTTCCAGGGGTCAAGGGTTCTTACAGGGTACTACCACCCTTAAAATGCACAAATCTTCCATAGACCATATTTCTCATATCCTCAGAATGGCCAAAATTCTTCTTCATAGAGTAACAACTCATAAAATCCATATCAGCACCAACGATGCTAACTTTATTCATTCTCAAGTGATTACAATCTCTCGCTTTTCCATTACATGCCTCAACTCAACACCTCAATTTAAAGGAAAATATTCCCACTACTACTACTACTATATTTCTTCTGTTACAAACTCAACTATTTATCACAAGTTTCCTTCTCGTTGGGGCATTCTTTGGCAAAGTGCCCTGCTCCATTACCACTAAAACATATTACTTCTGACAAGTATCGAGGTTTCCTTTTTGGGTAATTGTTGAGGTAGTGCCCTGACTCCTTGCACCTGTAACAGGTGATATGACTCAGGTCCTTCCTGGAATCCAATCGGTTTCTCTTTCTGGACTTTTCCATGCCAATCATGACTTCTATTTCCTGTGGGTCATACTCTACTTCCTCTGTCGGGAATTCTACTAGATCCCCATTCATACAATTACGGGAGATGTGTCCTTCTTCTCCACATGAATAGCAAGACTTAGTGAAGGTTTTACTCGGGTCTTCCTTAGGTGTGTCCTCCATTTCTTCCTTCATCACGGGTTCTTCTAAAATTTCCATAAGGGCTCCTTTCTTTACTTCTTTATTCTGTTGTACGGTCCTTCGTACCATGGGGTAAATGTGATACTGAGTAGGATAGTGGGAAATCCCATCACACAAGAAACAAGTAATCTGCCTAGTTGGGTATTCTTCAACTGGGTGACTTCCTTCACAATTAGGGAACTCATCCTTGTGTTCTTTATGGGTGTGTCCGATTTCTCCAAAAATCTTGCATGCACAAGGTTTCTTCATATCCTTTCCATAAGACTTCAACTTCTGGGACACAAACCGAGACTTTGGCAAAGTCAACTTAAATTCTTTCCAAGTGGTTTACTCCTTGCCATCCATCCATGGTTTGGTACATCCTCCACCAAGTAGCAGCAGCTCTTTCAAAGCACTAAAGAGCATGTTGGATCATATCATTTCCAACTATAAGGTTATTCTTCATGTGATCCTCCATGTTCTGAATCCATCGGTCCGTCTCCAACTGACTCATCGGTCTAGAAAATACAAGCTCATCTTCATTCATCCTCTATTGGGTCCATGGGTTTGGGGTGAGATAAGAGAGATAGAAAGGGATGCACACAATACAAACAAAAGTTTTGAAAAGACAGATTTTATTTGTGGCCGTCGGGAAAACATCAAACAAATGACAGCTCACAAACGTCGCATCTAACGTAGGTATATAACAGGGGTTTGGTCTTCTAAAGGTCAATAAATCTTCAACGTCTCCAAACTCTTCAAGCCTTGTTCATGCCTCCAATGGCTTCTTCCGATCATGCTTGTCTTCTCAAGTTCTTTTGCCAGATCATCTCTGTTGACGTGAAATCTCTCGTGACATCCTTTAATATTCTGGAGTTGTATTTCAAACTTCTAGGTTCCAACATCCTTGGCATGAACCATGGTCTAGTTCCTGACAAATCTCCGGTTTCTCGAGGTTTTGCTCCTCCAGCTTGGCTACTTCAACTTCTGGGTCCTAAGTTCTTCACGAAATGCTCCCTGTCAAAATACGACTTCTTGTAGCTCCATCTTAACTTCTTGATGTAACACTCCAGATCCTGGTAATACACCGGCTAAGGTTAAAACTTCATCTTTGGCTGATAGGTGCTCCATCAGCCTTCTACCATTTAATCCTTCCATGCATATGCATGCTTAACTCAGCACGGTGACAATAGCATAAGCGGGCGATAACCTCATGGATAGCTGTGGTTGTTCTCTTGTCATTTCCATGAGCTATCTCTCCATAGTTGTTATCTCTTGCCTTAGGGTTTTCCTTGACAAATCCTTGAGTTCTTAACTCTACATGCTCCGGTCTTTCTCCAACACACCTTGATCTCGGGCATTGACAACTTCCATAGTCTGCCAAGTTCCATAAGGGTAGCATTCCTAGGGTCACGTCCTACAGTCAACATGTGCTCTGATACCATCTTGTAGCGACCCGACCCGAATGGGTCAAGTCTCTGTGCTTACGTGTCATCCCTGGATCGGTATGCTGACACACACAGTACACGAGGATTTATAACAGAGGTAAATCACATGTAAAAGTAACGTAAATACTATTACCTCAAATCCAAAATAGCGGAAGTAACAAGGTTGTGGATTCCCATCAACACCAACGGCAAAGTTGAGTATAGAAATCATAACCCTAATGTATCACTTACTCGTCGTAAGATAATCCTGCAACATGAGACGTTGCAGCCACAGAGGGTCAGTACATTGAATGTACTGGAAAATTCACACCATAGAGAATGATGAATAAAGGCTATCACTACATGCATATTTGGCTGGTGGAAAAGCTCTATGGTTATAAGGTTTTTGCGTAAAGCCAATTTTTCCCTACTGCAAAAGGAATAAATTTTATTTAACTATCATGGTGGTTGTTGAACATTGAGAATGGTTGACAGCATTCTCAATCCCAATTAAGCATCATCATTAAAACCCAACAAAGTTAATTAAAGTAACGTGATGAGATCAACAGAATAATCCAAGAACTAGATACTCAAGATGTCCATAACCGGGGACACGGCTAATCATGATTAGTTTGTACACTCTGCAGAGGTTTGCGCACTTTTCCCCACAAGACTCGATCTCCTCCGTTGGTTTTCTCGCACTACATGGTGTTTGAGAAACGGATGACCGAGACATAGCCTTTCAGAAGCGCTAGCACCTTACGTTCGATAGACCGGTACACCTACTTTCCCCTACATCTACTAGTCTACCCTGTAAGAGTTCGCACGACTTAATCAACTATGCCAGAGCCCATAATGTCTTGTGGCTGCACACGGAAGTTTCTAGTATGAATAATCTCATGATCCCTTTGAGCCTGGGTGGCGGTCCAAAAGAAAAACAGGCAAGTCCTGGAATACCCAGGTGCCTAGACAGGCAAGTCCTGGAATACCCAAGTTTCTCAATCCACCCAGATGTGTGTTTAAGTTGTCACCTTAAGTAAACCATTAATTAACAATCTCACATCTGTCATGAAATAATCTCAAAACCCAATCCACGTCTACAAGCATAGCATGGCAATATAAGCATAACGTAATAGTAACTCCCAAGGGTTTGATAATAAACAGGTAATAGGTACTACCTCATCTACTTCCCATACCACAATTTAATTAGATCCTAATCATGCAATGTGTGAGGTGAAGCTAATGCATAAAAACTGGGTATGGAAGGGGATATGATCAAAGTGTGAACTTGCCTGCAATGTTGATGAAGATGATTCGCACTCAAAAATCTTGATAGCTCTAATCGTCACACTCCGGTCAATCTATCGTAAGCAAGCAATAGTAACCACACATAAGCAATCACTCAAAAGATCAAAAAGATCGAAGAAGACAATTCGGGAAACATCAAAACCAAGCAAATAGCTCTTGCACCATAAAACTATTTCTAACAGTACCAAAATTATGTGAATTTGGCCTTATCAGAAGGTTTAGGTCAAGAGCTTCGATTTGCAAAAAGAATCAACTCAAACGGAGCTACGAAACTCAAGTTATGATCAAACGAAGTTTGAATTCAAATCTGATCTAATTCAAATTTTAAACTTTTCAAAAACATGTTTGAGTTGGATTAAAGGATAGAGGAGATCGTAACGAAGACGTGGGCGTTGGTTTCGTTGGATTTGGACTAACGAGCAAAAAGTTATGCTTGTTTGAAGAATAGGGACTATTATATAAATAAAGTATTCACATCTAGGTCCCTGGCCAAAAAGAATAAAAAATAAACAGAAAAATAAAAAAAAAGGCGAACGCCCGCTTATAAGGTCTAAACAGTGAACGTTCGCTGTTTAATAAAACCAAAAAAATAGATCTAGTCTAGGGTTTTTTTAAAACCGATCTTAAAATAAAACCGGATCGGACCGGGTTCGGGTTTATACCGGTTCGCAGTGGTTTGGCGGTTTTCGAGAGAAAACTGGTGGCGGCGCGGTTGAACTCCGGCGAGGCGGGACAGCGGCCTGCTCCG
>NC_057797.1:72869847-72952038 GCF_018294505.1 Triticum aestivum
AGGGGCAAGGCGGCGGGAGGTGGCCGGGTCGGCCACGGCGGCGGCCGGCGACGTACGGGCGCAGGACTGCGCCCAGGGTCGGTGGCGATGGCACGGCTGGGCTGGCGCGACGCAGTCGGCTGGGCTCTGGGCCGGCCCAGTCGGCGAAGGGATTTTTTTTAAACATTTTTTTTTTCAGACAAGGAAAAATGGTAAAACAACTTAAATAGGGATATTATATAGGTGTATAATATACCAAAATTTTCAGAAAAAGATTTTCTACGACTTGAACATTTTTCAAGAATTAAATAAAATACACACAAATTCTAATAAATCAAAGAGTGCTACTGGTCTATTAAAATCCAACAAAAATCATTTTAAAAATACCAAAATGATTTCAAATAAATTTTTCTCCAATTTTCTAATGTAGGGAATCATGTTACCCTATTTTCCATGTATTTTGATTTTGGAGAAAAATAATTTGAATAAAACTCAAATAAATCCAAATTGAAAATAAATTCAAAAGAACTTTGAATTTAAATCTTTGAACTCCCAACTCATATTTCATATAATTTGAAGAAGTTATTTTATCTTCTCCCGTGAAAATCATAGAGTTGCATAAAGTTTCAGAATTGAAAATATTTTCAAATGAAATTCAAATATTTTCAGCAACCCTTGTCATTTAAATAAATGGAAGAAGTCATGTCATCTTCTCTTCAGGGTTTCGTGATGAAAAAAGTATTTGAATTCACGGAGAGCAAAATGCAAAAATGAAAGTTTGGGAAAGTCCTTTTATTCCCTCTCATTTAACTTTCAAAAAGTTTCGAATTTCACTCAGTTTCAGTCAATCAATCAAACAATCCATCAAGTCTATCTATTTATTGTAACATTCCAAAATTTAGAATTTTGGGATGTTACAGCGATCGCCTCCCCTCTGCTTCCCCGCGACGACCACTCTCGGGTCTCCAGCGACTTAGCAAGACTCTCGTCTTCTCCACACGCCCCCGATCGTCCTGGAGATGAAGGAGGAGAAGGCGGCTGCGTCCCCGCACCCGGTTCTGAAGGCTGCTCTGGAGGGCAACCTCCGTCTCCTCAAAGGTACGTACTGTCCACAACCACAACCAACCCTCTCTTCCAGCTCCCGACCTTAGTTTCTTCTCATCGATCGATGCTAATGAGGATATATCCTCGACCGATCGTGTGCCCAGAGCTGGCTCCCTCGTGGCGGACGAGTGCATCTGGATCCGCGCCCTGTGCGTGGCGGTCATGGAGGGCCGGCTGGACATCTGCGCCTACCTCGTCGAGGACCTCCGCGTCGACGTCAACCAGCCCAACGACCTAGGTTTTTCTATCTCTCCCCTTCCCGTCAATTCTGCGCCTCCTATATGCCCTACAACTTCAATTTTGTTTATTTCTTTGGCAGGTGAAACCGTGCTGTTCATCTCTGCAACTTTCGGGACGGTTGCTGCAGCAAGGTATCTTCTTGATCGTGGCGCTGATCCGATGATACCCGGCAGGTTGGGGTCGCCTCTCCATACTGCAACAATGAATGGTATCCCCTCCAACACGTTGTTGCAGTCCCATGGCATATTTGTCTTGCCAAATGTCTTTACATTAGTCTGTCTTTGATACATTTGTCACACATACACACACAGACGCACACACAGATTGAATGAAAAATAGTCCGATATCTAATTCTCATATTACTTGTTAGCTGTAGTCTCATATGCTCATAACCTGAACATTTTGATAAAAAATGGAGCCAAAACGCCTGAGTATACAGCACTTCACAAAAGAGTGGAAAACAAAATTTGTGTCATGAGCCTCTTCTTATCCAGGGCCTTCTCGATAGAATGGGCCATGAAACTTGGGCTTGGCCTAGTTACGCGAATAGACAAAAGGTTCGTAAAGAAGAAGCTAGACAGAGGAGGGCAGCCAAATGATTTGTGAATCGTCTTCAGCTTCTCACCCTTGCTTCTGTTCTTCGTCCCTTGCTCTTGTATCCCTCCCCTGCCTTGCTGATTTCTCACCCCAGACCCGTTGTGTCCCCAAATGTATCCAATATTGTTACTGATCCTGTTGTTGGGCCCATCTCTATGCGTGGGTCGTGACATTAGCCAATGCCTCTCGCCGCGAAGCTGCAAAGTGCCCGGGAGGCCTTGCAGTCAACATCGTCGCATCGATTGGCCCAAAGGTCAATATCAGCAGCAATTCTTCTATGGAGAGCAGCATGAAGAGTGCCTTTGACAGCAGATTTTGATTCCACCAGGCCAGCAGGAAGAGGCAATGCCAGTCGATACTGACAAGGAGACGATCCAGCTTCACGAGCACAGTGATTTCCACAACCACCAAGAGAGAGAAATAAAAAAATAAAATATTTTCCATGCTACCAACATTGTACAAACTTGGTCTTCGACGGGAATAGCAGGGTCACTGGTAACCTTTGGCCGCCGTTAATGGGAGAAGCCCTGATCTGTAATCTCACTTTCTAAACTAGTTTCATCCATGCATGCTTTGCTGATTTTCAACTTCTTGTGAAAAACTTCTTTTCCAGGAAATTGTGAAATAGTAGAATTGCTACTTTCAAGGGGAGCCGATGTGGATGTTTTCGATTCTAAGCACGGGACCCCGTTGCATGCGGCCACTAATCTCAGTGAAGTTGGCCCAATGAAGGTTTTGTTGGAGCACCATGCAGATGCAAGACACCAGTTTTTCTACTAATCTTTTTGTTAAGCAAGAAAAACTGTTTTATTTAAGGGCCTTCATCTTCCATTTGGGGCTACACCATTCATTGGAATAGAGAAATCTTGGTATATGCAGCTCTTTTGCTCGATCTAAACCAAAAAAATTAAGTTGGTACATTGTAAAACCATGTATTCAACATTTGACCATAGTACTTCTCTTTAAGTGAACATGCTCACTTTTCCTCAGGTGTTGTAAATTTTGTGTCTAATATCTATAAAAAAAATACATGTGTTTCATGAGAAATACCAATATATGTAAACACATAATGGCCTCATGTTATTTCTCTATTGTACCTTTGTTTTTCAAGTATAAGAAAATGATTTTTTTTTCACTTTCCACAGCCTAATAAGGTTTTGAACCTTCATAGTACCCCACTGAGTATGGCCATACAGAGAGAATCGTTGGAATGCGTTAAGCTACTCATTGAGGTCGGTAATTTTTCTTATTAAGATTCTTAAAGAGCAATCTGTAGATGCTGCTCACTTAATTTTTGGGTGGATGTGTCTTCTGCGGATGACATGTCAAGCACCTACTCAAATGATCAGATAGTAATTTTGTTTACACAGGCTGGTGCTGATGTGAATAAGACTAACTATATCGGTGTTACTCAATTGATGGTGGCAGCGAACAACGGCTTACCTGATATCATGAGGTGCTTACTAGATGCTGGTGCTAACGCCAACATTGGAGATTCAGTGAGTCTTGCCGTTTCCTCTTTTCTGTTCTTATCATGTACTCCCTCCGTTCACAACTCAAATAAAAGATGTTCTAACTTTTTTGTGAATCGAATGTATACAGACACGTTTTAGTGTGTTTGTTCACTCATTTCAGTCCGTATATAGCCCATATTGAAATGTCCAAAACATCTTATATATTTGTGAACGGAGGGAGTACCTTTCATTCATATATACTCTCTGTTGATGGTTAGATGCATGAGGGAATATATTGATTTAGTAAAGCTTTGATACATGGTTCTACAGAGAACATAGAAAAATTATTCTACCAACATGCTTACTGTGTGTTATTATAAGTGAGTACATCAACACTAGAAAAGGTATGACACCGTTTACTGAGGACTTCTGCTGCGGCAGCACTTCTAGGTGTTGAACATTCTAACAACTGACCATTGAAGACTAACATTGCTCTTTTTTCTGTTTGTTTTCAATTTTTAGGGGGAAGTCCTAGTAATCATCATCATATACCAGATATTGTAGATGTCAGTCCATTTCCGGAGAAAAAATGTAAAATTCAGCATGTTTCATATTTTGCATGTTGTCTACTGAACTGTGGATAGAGAAAATCTCTAGGTTGTTCATAGCCAGGTTGAAACAAACACATGATGCTAACTTTTGCAAAAACTTCCTTGCTCCTTCCATATACTATTGTATCAATGGCACCTCGTCCTGTTGTACTTTGACAATTTTATTCAATATAACAAGCATACTTCCCTAAGCATTTTGGGTACTATTTTTTCATCTTTACTTAAGCTTTATTATCCTAATTTAGTAGAGAAAGATGGACAAGGCTGTTCCACTTTCTGACCATGCATTCTGATTCTCTCCAATGCCTATATAGCCATTTGGTTTTTGTAAACATTAAATTCCAAATTAACTACTAGGGTCTGAATTATCTGCAAGCACAACTGACATACTCCCTCCGTCCCAAAATAAGTGTCTTAACCTTAGTACAACTTTGTACTAAAGTTAGTACAAAGTTGAGACACTTATTTTGGGACGGAGGGAGTATATATATATTGGTGATGACTACTCGCCTAATCTAGTATCCAATCTCTTTCTCAAAATGTATTCCATTTATTATTAATAATTAATTGTGAAATCAACTATCATTAATTTCACTCCTGCAGTTCGGTACGACTCCAATTGAAATTGCTGCCCTAAAAGGCAGAAGGAGTATGGTTGAAATATTATTTCCTTTAACTTCTCTGATTTCAACATTGCCGGATTGGAGTATTGATGGTATCATGTCTCATGTGAAATCTTTTGGTTTGAAGCCAAGGGTATGTATTTCCTTCTATGCACAATTACAGCTCCATAATGTATTATTTACCATTGATAGCTGTCATCAAATTCTTGTACAGTTCTGACTATGCTTGCTAATGATATTCGTATATAATAACAGAAAATGTTATACACATGTTATGAAGTCATTGCTAATGTCTAAATGCAACTTCTTGTCTCTGTTTTCTGTACATATTTGTTCTGACGAAAAATATTATGTGATCAGGATAAAAATAAGTGTGAAAAGAGAAGAGCTGAGCTGAAATTACAAGCTACAGAGGCTTTTAATAGGAAGGAATATCTGATAGCAGGAAAACTATATACTTGTGTAAGTCACTCAGCTGCATTTGATTGCTTTTAGGATGTTAGAACTTAGAATTGCTGAACGTAAAGCTGGCTGCAACGCCATAGCTCTGTTAACACCTTACATAAGTTGCTTTTGATGCTTCTTAAGGGCGTGTTCAGGAGCCCTCCCGTTTCTCAACTCCACAACTCCAGGTGTGGAGTGCAGCCGAACGATTCAATTCGTCGTTATGGGAGTAAGAAGCTGGCTACGAGCGAAGTGCAAAATCGGAGGAGTGGCGGAGCTAGGAAAACCGAGCTCTTCTGAAATGTACTGTAGAAGCGAGAGTTGCATGGAATTACCCCCTCCTACCACCGCCAAGTGACGCTAGGAGGTACCGGTTCGAGTGCATCCCGAAACAATCTATTCCCCTTCCGCTCGTTGCCATGGGAACCCTGGCCGCCGCCGCCATGGGAACCGGCCGCCGCCGCCGCCATGGGAACCGGCCGCCGCCGCGGCTACCAGCTGGCCTTCGTCCTCTATCGAACGCCGCCGCCATGACCCCAAGATCCTCTCCTGTAGCTGTAGCTCGTCGTTGCTCTCACCCCATGGCCACGACCCCGAGCTCCTCTTCCCAACGACTCCTCCACCCCGCGCCTCCTGCAGCTGCAGTTCGCCGCTGCTCTCACCGTATGGCTGACCCTGAGCTCCACACCCCCGCCTTCTGGTCCTGGCCTGCGTGGGTCGTCGCCGGTGGTGGTCGGGTAAAGGAGGCGGCGCCTTGGTGGTTGGTGACGAGGAGGAAGCAGGGGCGGTGGCGATTTTCAGCCCAAACGGGCTTACAGGCCACCCATTATCCCATCCGACTGGGCCACAATGAGCCTAAATGGGCTTCCGGCCTGGGACGGTCGATCGAGCGAAGAAGCTGCGCTGCCGAAAAATCACTAATTAAAGAGTACTCGTTGCAAAGAACACTCCACTTTCCCAGGTCGCGACAAGTGGCGCACATGCAGCGCGCCACTTGTCGCAATATGGGAGTTTTTTTGATTTTTCGTAGATCCGTTTATTCAAAACGTTTTATTTCTTAAACCGTGCGTCTAAATCTCAAACCGTTTCACCATTGGATTCCTCGCGTCGAGATCTTCAAAACTAGATCCCATGTTGATAGGTTTTCACGAACTTTTTTTCCACAAAAAAATCGAACTGGGAGCACGGTTTTTTTCCTTTTCCGAAAGAGGCACGCCCGTGCCGCTCGCGAAATCACAACCGTGCCTCTCGTGAAAGCAAAACCGTTACTTTCGTGGAAGGAAAAAAAAACAAAAAACGCGTTTTTTTCGTTTCCGAGAGGCACGGCCGTGACTCTCGTGAAGGTACAACCGTGCCTTTCCCGAAAGCAAAATCGTGACTCTCGCGAAAGAAAAAAATAGAAGACGCATATTTTTTTCCCTTTCCTAGAGGCACGGTCGCGACTTTCGCGAAATCACAACCGTGCCTCTCGCGGAAGCAAAAGCGTGACTCTCACGAAAGAAAAAAAACAGAAAAGCGTTTTGTTTTTCCCTTTCCTAGAGGCACGGTCGTGACTTTTGCGAAAGCACAACCGTGCCTCTCGCGGAAGCAAAACCGTGACTCTCACAAAAGAAAAAAAAACAGAAAACGCGTTTTGTTTTTCCCTTTTCCGAGAGGCACGGCCGTGACTCTCGCAAAAGCACAACCGTGCCTCTCGCGGAAGCAAAACCGTGACTCTCGCGAAAGAAAAAAAAATAGGAAACGCGTTTTTTTCGTTTCCGAAAGGCACGGCCGTAACTCTCGCTAAAGCACAACCGTGCCTCTCGCGGAAGAAAAACCGTGACTTTCGCGAAAGGAAAATAAAAGAAAACACGTTTTTTTCGTGCAAAAAAAAATCAAAAATTTTGCTTGATCGAAAAGCTAAAAAAGACCGGGGGAAAACCAAAACGTCGAAAAAAACCCGAAAAAATTGTTTAAAAGGCCAAAAACGCGTGCGGAAAAATAAAAGAAAAATCTGAAGGAAGCGTTCAGAGCGCGACACGTGGCAAATGGCTAAGAGCGCGCCAAGTGGCGCTGATCATTGCGAGGCTCCCGAAGGAGCGCTCGTTAACTAGTTGCTCCCCAGGATTTTTATCGAGAAGCTGGCTGCTGGTTTGGGGCTGTGGAGTTGAGGAGTTTGAGGTTGTGGAGGGCTCCCGAACACGCCTTAATTTGGTATTTATTTTCATGAGAGTTTCTTACTCCATATTCATTGAACTTGGAAAAACTGTTATGTGCAGATAAGCAAAAGCAAAATGCAAAAAACATAGAAAAATTACAGAACAAAACACAGCGGAGATTTTTATGTCAAAGCTTTGGTGGTACTTGTGATTTGTGACCAAGTTTTTCTGCACTGTTTATGGTGGGAAGTTAGGTTAGTTAGATTGGATAGGCCTTCTTTTTCTCTCTGAATGTTCTTTTAATGTCACGCTTTCTCCTTAATATGTGAAGTTTTCGGTATTTAGTTTGGGCCCACCTTTTCTCACATACAAATGTTGCAAAATAAATTAAGTTAGAACATACATTTTAAATTTGAACTAAAACATTCAGATGTTTTCTCTCTCTGAGTTTGTAGCTAGCAATGCTGAGTAGTTTAAATCTCGTTGGTAATTTTTTTTAATATTGATGGATTGGAGTATTATCAAAGAACTAGCTGTGAACAGGGGTGCATAGAAGCTTGCTATCTTGGTGCCAGAGCCATGAGTTGGTCGCGAGATCTTATGGGTTTCACCTCTAGCCTACCTCAACTTGTTTGGGACTAAAGGCTTTATTATTTTTGTTGTTGTTATTGTTGTTGTATGCATCACTACCATGTTACATCAACCACCTCTGCGGTTTGTATGCAGGCAATGAAATTCGATCCTAGTCCAAAAGATCTTGCAATCCTGCTAGCAAATAGGAGCTTCTGCTTGTTGCGCCTGGGAAGAGGAAAAGATGCTCCCTCTGATGCTGATGCGTGCACAATGGTGAGACCTCGTTGGCCCAAAGGCTACTACCGAAAAGGCGCGGCTTTAATGTTGCAGGAGGTAACAAAAATTAGGAACATAATAGTAACACCAAATCTTTTGTAGCCATGGCGGAATTGATCATCTGCTTGGTGTCTATTTACAGGACTATGAAAAGGCATCCGAGGCTTTTGAAGATGGCTTGAAGCTGGATCCTACAAATGTTGATATTGCAAATTGGTAGGACTAGAGTTCCTACCAGGCCTTCGACGCAGGTTGTATGAACCAGGAGGAGGGGAACGAGGGCTGGAGCGGGCGCGCCGGCGAGCGGGCGCCGGCGCGGCTAGGGTTCCGGCTCCTTGGGGAGCCGGGCAACAGAAGATTATAATATCTTTATTGCTTAATCTCAAACGGTGTCTTACAGCTAGTATTTATAACTTTAGCCTAAGATAACTTGTGGGCCAAGCCCCTAATACTAGTGCCCGGTGGGCCTCTTCCGGGTATAGACCAAACCGGTCATAACATCTCTCCCCACCTGCGCAAACAGCTCGTCCTCGAACTGAAAGTCTGGATAGTGTTGGCGGAATTCCTCACGCTGCTCCCAAGTAGCCTCCTCCTCCGGAAGGCCCGCCCACTGAACGTGGATGAACCACACGCCACGACGGAGCTGCGCCTGCAACATCTTTGCCGGCTCTGGAAGAATGCGACCATCGGCGGTTGGAGGAAGCGCCGGAGGAGCCGCCGGTGGCTCGCCACGGAAAGGCTTCAGCAGCCCCACATGGAAGACGTCATGGATGCGAGCGTAGGCTGGAAGGTGAAGACGATAGGCCACCTTCCCAATGCGCTCCAAGATAGGGAAGGGCTCGGCGTAGCGAGGACCGAGCTTGCGCTTCGCGCGCGGGTCGAGTGACTGCGTAGAGCGGTGGAGAAGACGCAGCCACACCCAGTCACCCACCGCGAACTCCGCCTCACGATGATGATCGTCGTAGTAGTGCTTGGCCAGCTGCTGTGCCTGAAGGAGACGCTGACGGACCTCAGCAAGCATCTCGTCACGGGTGCGGATAAGGTCACCCGCAACCTCCGTCCGAGCCGCTCCGGGTCCACCGGAAGTATAGGCGGGGGTGGTCGACCATAGACCACCTCAAACGGCGTAGTGCGCAGGGCGGAGTGATAGGAGGTGTTGTAGCAGTACTCCGCCCAAGAGAGCCAGTCCACCCAAGCTCGAGGCCGATCACCCGTCACACAACGCAAATACATGGCAATGACCTTGTTAACCACCTCGGACTGACCGTCCGTCTGAGGATGGAACGCCGTACTCAGGCGGAGCTGGACACCCGCCATCCTGAAGAGGTCGCGCCAGACATGGCCCATGAACACTGGGTCCCGATCACTGACGATCGAAGCAGGGAACCCGTGTAGGTGAATGATGCCGTCGAAGAAGGCCCGGGCCACTGACGCCGCCGTGTACGGATGGCCGAGCGCGATGAAGTGGGCGTACTTGGAGAAGCGGTTGACCACCGTGAGGATGACCGACTTGCCGCCCACCTTGGGAAGGCCCTCGATGAAGTCTATGGATATATCCGCCCAGACCTGAGACGGCACCTCCAAGGGCTGAAGTAACCCAGCCGGCCTCAGGGTCTCCGTCTTGTTGCGCTGGCATGTCTGACAAGATCGAACCCAGTCGCGGACCAGGGCGCGATCGCCAGGGATGTAGAAGTCGGCGCGAAGACGATGGAGGGTTTTCTGCACACCCACATGACCCGCCGAGTGGGTGAGTTGTAACACCTGGTGACAGATATCATCATGCGTCGGAACAAAGATCCGGCGCCCATGGAGAAGCAGTCCGTCAGAGAAGCGTCAAGGCTCCTCCAGGTCGCCGGTCGTGAGCTGCTGCTGAAGAAGGACGGCGTCGTCGGCCGTCGCAGTTGCGTGGCGAATGTTGGCGAAGAGATCGAACGTCGGCCCGGAGCGGATGCACAGGGCCGCCCCGGCGGACTCGTCGGCGGAGGGAGCGAGCTCGGAGTCGCGACGGGACAGCGCGTCGGCCACGGTGTTAAGGCGGCCTGGCCGATACTCGATGGAGAAGTCGAAGCCGAAGAGCTTGCTGATCCACTGGTGTTGTGGCACGGTTGACAGCCGTTGGTCCAACAAGAACTTCAGGCTGTAGTGGTCCGTACGAATGTGGAAGGACCGTCCCCACAAGTAAGGCCGCCAATGACGAACGACCTGTACAAGGCCAATGAGCTCCCGCTTGTATGCCGCCAGCTTAAGATGGCGCGGAGCGAAAGGCCGGCTGAAGAAGGCGAGGGGCCCGTCGCCCTGGTGAAGCACGGCGCCAAAACCTGCGCCCGAGGCGTCACAGTCCACCACGAACGGGCGGTCGAAGTTGGGCATCTGGAGGACGGGGCCCGTCGTGAGGGCCCCCTTGAGGGCCTCGAACCCCGTCGTCCCTGGCGAAAATGTCGCAGCAAAGTAACTGCGTGAGGGGCGCCGCGATGAGCCCGAACTCCTGGATAAATTTCCGGTAGTAGCCGGCGAGGCGAGGAACCCGCCGAGAGCCCGCGGCGAGTGAGGCATCGGCCATGCAGAGACGGCAGCCACCTTGTCGGCGTCCATAGCCACCCCGTCGGCCGAGATGACATGGCCGAGGTAGGCGACAGTAGGTGTCCCGAACGAGCACTTCGAGCGCTTAAGGTGGAGGTGGTGCGCCCGAAGCTCGTTGAAGACGATGGCGACGTGCTGGAGATGCTCGGCCCAGGTGGCGCTGTAGATAACAATGTCATCAAAGAAAACAATCACAAACCACCGTAAGTAGGGTCGAAGGACATTGTTCATCAGGGCCTGGAAAGTCGCTGGCGCGTTGGCGAGGCCGAAGGGCATCACCAAGAATTCAAAGTGGCCATGGTGGTTGCGAAACATCATCTTGGCGATGTCGTCTGGATGCATACGCACCTGATGATAGCCCGACCGGAGATCGAGCTTGGTGAAGAAGCGCGCCCCATGGAGCTCATCCAAGAGCTCGTCGACCACCGGTATAGGGAACTTGTCCTTGAGCGTGAGCGTGTTCAGGGCGCGGTAGTCGATGCAAAAATGCCACGTGCCGTCCGACTTGCGGACGAGCAGCACCGGTGCGGTGAAGGGTGACGTGGAGATCCGGATGATGCCCGCGGCGAGCATAAGGGCACACTGTCGCTCCAACTCATCCTTCTGCAGCTGAGGGTAGCGGTAGGGCCGAACCGCCACGGGAGTGGAGCCCGGCATGAGGTGAATATGATGGTCGTACACCCAGGCGGGCGGAAGACCCCGTGGCTCGTCGAAGAGGTCGCTGTGCTGCTGCAGAAGGGAATCCAGCAGGGGTTGCTCGGCCTCCGAGGACGCGGCAACCAGCTGGAGGTGTGTCATGGCCGGCGCAGCACCCCCAAGGCCGTCCCATCGGATGCGGTGGCCCAAGAACATCATCGTGAGCGCATCGAAGTCCCACAGGATGGGACCGAGGGTCCGGAGAAAATCCACCCCGAGGATGAAGTCGAAGCAGCCGAGGTCGATCCCTGCACAGGTAATGGAGAAGTGTTCGCCACCGGTGGAGATGGGAACGTCGCGGGCGAGCCCATGACACCGGAGGCGATCGCCGTTCGCCACCGTGATCCGCAGGTGCTCCCCACCCGTCATCGGAAGGGCTAGCCGACGCATGGTCGCCTCGGGAAGAAAGTTATGGGTGGAGCCAGTATCCAGCAGGGCCACCAGTCGCTCTCCATGGACCGTCACCGATAGCAGCATGGTTCGCTCGCCACGGATGTCGGCGAGGGCGTGGAGGGAGACGACGCACGATGTTGCCGTGGGATCCGCGGGCGTGTCCGCAGCCGCCTCAGTTGGTGGTGGCGCGTCGGTCGAGTCGTCCGCCTCGGTGTAGTCGACCATCTCCAAGTAAAATAGGCGGGGGCAGACATGGGTCGGCGTGTAGGGCTCATCGCAGTTGAAGTAGAGGCCCTGACGGCGACGCTCCTGCTGCTCGGCCGGTGCCAACCGATGTAAGGTCCGTCTGGTGGCCGGGGGTGCATCCGTCGCGGCTAGAGGAGGCTGGCCCAGTGCTGGAGGAGTCTGCGCTGGTCGACTGGGCTGGCGGCCGCCCCATCCGGGCGGTTGCTGCAGTGCCTGGGCCCGCTGCTCAAAAGCCCGGGCGTAGTACATGGCCTTCTGGAGGTCGGGGGGATCCCGTAGCTCGACGTCCACGCGAATATGGTCCGGCAGACCGCCCACAAATAACTCGGCGTGCTGAGTCGCGGAGACGCCCGGCGCGTGGCACGCCAGGGTCTGGAAGCGGTCGGCGTAGTCCTGCACCGTGGATGTGAAAGGTAAGCGGCCGAGGGCCGCCAGTCCGCTCCCGCGGATAGGAGGCCCGAACCGTAGGAGACAGAGCTCCCGGAAGCGCTCCCATGGTGGCATGCCGCCCTCGTCCTGCTCGAGGGCGTAGTACCAGGTCTGCGCCGCGCCTCGGAGATGATAGGACGTGAGCCAGATACGATCCGAAGTGAGCGTCCGCTGCCCTCGAAAGAACTGCTCGCACAGGTTGAGCCAGTTGAGGGGGTCTTCCGTGCCCTCGTAAGTGGCAAAGTCCAGTTTGGCGAATCGAGGGGGTGTCATACTGCCGTGCCCGGGGCTGCTGCAATCGACGGCAGCACGTGTATCGGGTCGGGGATCTCCGGGGCGTAGTTCGCCGAGCTGGAGGGACGGTCAAATCGAAGGGAGGGCGTCGGGTGTTCCAGCGCCGTGGTATACACCGGGCCCGGAGACGAGCCGGACGCCCATGCGGGAATCGGCGATGGCGATGGCGGAAACTGCACCTGGTGCAGGGGCCGACCAGTGGGCCTGGGCACGGGTGGTGGTGCTGTCGACGGTGGCGGCGCCTGGTGGTGCTGCGGCGCCACAGCCAGCGTCGAGGTGGTCGGCGGTGGCACCTGTAGAAACTGCTGGGGAGGGCCCCCCAGCGGCGCGGTGGTGGCCGGCCACGCTGGCCAAGGAGTCTCCGCGGACGGGTAGTGCTGCAGCATCAGCGGCGGTGGGGGCGACCCTCCGTAGGGCGACTGGAAGGACGTGGCGGGCCACTGGAGCGGCGGCGGCCCGTAGGCGGTGGTGGCGGCGCTCGGCAGCGGGGGCTGGTTCCCGACGAGATAGAGGCTGATGCCCCAGACCGCCTGGACGAGGTCCCGAAAGGTGCCCAACACCTCCTCGGGCGAGAGGATGGGGGGCGGCTCCGCCGCGGTGGTGGTCGGCGCTGGCGAGGTGGCGGTCCCGGACGTGATCGCCGGCATCAGCGCGGAAGTGGCTGGCGGCAACATAGGTGGGGCGGTGGTGGTTGGCAGTGGCGGCGGTGATGGAGGAAGTGACATGACCGGTCTGGTGTCTCTGGATACCGAATTGGTAGGACTAGGGTTCCTACCTGGCCTTCGGCGCAGGTTGTATGGACCAGGAGGAGGGGAACGAGGGCTGGAGCGGGCGCGCCGGCGAGCGGGCACCATCGCGGCTAGGGTTGGGTGCGGTGGCGGCTAGGGTTCCGACTCCTTGGGAAGCCGGGCAACAGAAGATTATAATATCTTTATTGCTTAATCTCAAACGGTGTCTTACAACTAGTATTTATAACTTTAGCCTAAGATAACTTGTCTAAGATAACTTGTGGGACAAGCCCCTAATACTATCTTCCGGGTATAGACCAAACCGGTCATAACATCTCTCCCCGCCTGGACAAACAGCTCGTCCTCGAGCTCAAAGTCCGGATAGTGTTGGCGGAATTCCTCACGCTGCTCCCAAGTAGCCTCCTCCTCCGGAAGGCCCGCCCACTGAACAAGGATGAACCACACGCCACGACGGAGCTGCGCATGTAACACCTTTGCCGGCTCTGGAAGAATGCGACCATCGGTGGTTGGAGAAAATGCCGGAGGAGCCGCTGGTGGCTCGCCATGGAAAGGCTTGAGCAGCCCCACATGGAAGACGTCGTGGATGCGAGCGTGGGCTGGAAGCTGAAGACGATAGGCCACCTTCCCAATGCGCTCCAAGATAGGGAAGGGCCCGGCGTAGCGAGGGCCGAGCTTGCGCTTCGCGCGCGGGTCGAGTGACTGCGTAGAGCGGTGGAGAAGACGCAGCCACACCCAGTCACCAACCGTGAACTCCGCCTCTCGATGATGATCGTCGTAGTAGTGCTTGGCCAGCTGTTGTGCCTGAAGGAGACGCTGACGGACCTCAGCAAGCATTTCGTCACGGGTGCGGATAAGGTCACCCGCAACCTCCGTCCAAGCCGTCTCCGGGTCCACTGGAAGTATAGGCGGGGGTGATCGACCATAGACCACCTCAAACGGCGTAGCGCATAGGGCGGAGTGATAGGAGGTGTTGTAGCAGTGCTCCGCCCAAGAGAGCCAGTCCACCCAAGCTCGAGGCCGATCACCTGTCACACAACGCAAATACATGACAATGACCTTGTTAACCACCTCGGACTGACCGTCCGTCTGAGGATGGAACGCCGTACTTAGGTGAAGCTGGACACCCGCCATCCTAAAGAGGTCACGCCAGACATGGCCCATGAACACTGGGTCCCGATCGCTGACGATCGAAGCAGGGAACCCGTGTAGGCGGACGATGCCGTCGAAGAAGGCCCGGGCCACTGACGCCGTCGTGTACGGATGGCCGAGCGCGATGAAGTGGGCGTACTTGGAGAAGCGGTCGACCACCGTGAGGATGACCGACTTGCCGCCCACCTTGGGAAGGCCCTCGATGAAGTCCATGGATATATCCGCCCAGACCTGAGACGGCACCTCCAAGGGCTGAAGTAACCCAGCCGGCCTCAGGGTCTCTATCTTGTTGCGCTGGCATGTCTGACAAGACCGAACCCAGTCGCGGACCAGGGCGCGATCGCCAGGGATGTAGAAGTCGGTGTGAAGACGATGGAGAGTTTTCTGCACACCCTCATGACCCGCCGAGTGGGCGAGTTGTAACACCTGGTGACGGAGATCATCATGCGCCGGAACAAAGATCCAGCGCCCATGGAGAAGCAGTCCGTCAGAGAAGCGCCAAGGCTCCTTCGGGTCGCCGGCCGTGAGCTGCTGCTGAAGAAGGACAGCGTCGTTGGCCACCGCAGTTGCGTGGCGAATGTCGGCGAAGAGATCGAACGTCGGCCCGGAGCGGATGCACAGGGCCGCCCCGGCAGACTCGTCGGCAGAGGGAGCGAGGTCGGAGTCGCGACGGGACAGCGCGTCGGCCACGGTGTTAAGGCGGCCTGGCCGATACTCGATGGAGAAGTCGAAGCCGAAGAGCTTGCTAATCCACTGGTGATGTGGCACGGTCGACAGCCGTTGGTCCAGCAAGAACTTCAGGCTGTAGTGGTCCGTGTGAATCTGGAAGGACCATCCCCACAAGTACGGCCGCCAATGACGAACGGCCTGTACAAGGCTAATGAGCTCCCGCTCGTATGCCGCCATCTTAAGATGGCGCAGAGCAAAAGGCCGGCTGAAGAAGGTGAGGGGCCCATCGCCCTGATGAAGCACGGCGCCGAAACCTGCGCCCGAGGCGTCACAGTCCACCACGAACAGGCGGTCGAAGTCGGGCATCTGGAGGACGGGGCCCGTCGTGAGGGCCCCCTTGAGGGCCTCGAACGCTGTCGTCGCCTCGTCGTCCCAGGCGAAAGCGTCGCGGCGAAGCAACCGCGTGAGGGGTGCCGCGATGAGCCCGAACTCCCGAATAAATTTCCGGTAGTAGCCGGCGAGGCTGAGGAACCCGCGGAGAGCCCACGGCGAGTGAGGCGTCGGCCATGCGGAGACGGCCGCCACCTTGTCGGCGTCCATAGCCACCCCGTAGGTTGAGATGACATTACCGAGGTAGGCGACGGTAGGTGTCCTGAACGAGCACTTCGAGCGCTTAAGGTGGAGGTGGTGCGCCCGAAGCTCGTTGAAGACGATGGCGACGTGCTGGAGATGCTCGGCCCAGGTGGCGCTGTAGATAAGAATGTCATCAAAGAAAACAAGCACAAAACAACGTAAGTAGGGTCGAAGGACGTCGTTCATCAGGGCCTGGAAAGTCCCTGGCGCGTTGGCGAGGCCGAAGGGCATCACCAAGAACTCAAAGTGGCCATGGTGGGTGCGAAACACCGTCTTGGCGATGTCGTCTGGATGCATACGGACCTGATGATAGCCCGACCGGAGATCGAGCTTGGTGAAGAAGCGTGCCCCATGGAGCTCATCCAAGAGCTCGTCGACCATCGGTATAGGGAACTTGTCCTTGAGCGTGAGCGCGTTCAGGGCGCGGTAGTCGATGCAGAAATGCCACGTGCCGTCCGACTTGCGGACGAGCAGCACCGGTGTGGTGAAGGATGGCGTGGAGATCCGGATGATGCCCGCGGCGAGCATAAGGGCACACTGTCGCTCCAACTCATCCTTTTGCAGCTAAGGGTAGCGGTAGGGCCGAACCGCCACGGGAGTGGAGCCCGGCATGAGGTGAATATGATGGTCGTACACCCGGGCGGGCAGAAGACCCCGTGGCTCGTCGAAGAGGTCGCTGTGCTGCTGCAGAAGGGAATCTAGCAGGGGTTGCTCGGCCTCCGAGGACGCGGCGACCAGCTGGAGGTGTGGCACGGCCGGCGCAGCGCCCCCAAGGCCGTCCCACAGGATGCGGCGGCCCAGCCGCCAGAACGTCATCGTAAGCGCGTCGAAGTCCCACGGGATGGGATCGTGGGTCCGGAGAAAATCCACCCCGAGGATGAAGTCGAAGCAGCCGAGGTCGATCCTGTTGGAAATATGCCCTAGAGGCAATAATAAATTAGTTATTATTATATTTCCTTGTTCATGGTAATCGTTTATTATCCATGCTATAATTGTAATTATAGGAAACTCAGATACATGTGTGGATACATAGACAACACCATGTCCCTAGTAAGCCTCTAGTTGACTAGCTCGTTGATCAATAGATGGTTATGGTTTCCTGACCATGGACATTGGATGTCATTGATAACGGGATCACATCATTAGGAGAATGATGTGATGGACAAGACCCAATCCTAAGCCTAGCACAAAGATCGTGTTGTTCGTATGCTAAAGCTTTTCTAATGTCAAGTATCATTTCCTTGGACCATGAGATTGTGCAACTCCCGGATACCGTAGGAGTGCTTTGGGTGTGCCAAACGTCACAACGAAACTGGGTGGCTATAAAGGTACACTACAGGTATCTCCGAAAGTGTCTGTTGGGTTGGCACGAATCGAGACTGGGATTTGTCACTCCGTGTAAACGGAGAGGTATCTCTGGGCCCACTCGGTAGGACATCATCATAATGTGCACAATGTGATCAAGGAGTTGATCACGGGATGATGTGTTACGGAACGAGTAAAGAGACTTGCCGGTAATGAGATTGAACAAGGTATCGGGATACCGACGATTGAATCTCGGGCAAGTATCGTACCGCTAGACAAAGGGAATTGTATACGGGATTGATTAAGTCCTTGACATCGTGGTTCATCCGATGAGATCATCGTGGAACATGTGGGAGCCAACATGGGTATCCAGATCCCGCTGTTGGTTATTGACCGGAGAACGTCTCGGTCATGTCTACATGGTTCCCGAACCCGTAGGGTCTACACACTTAAGGCTCGGTGACGCTAGCGTTATAGAGATATTAGTATGCGGTAACCCGAAAGTTGTTCGGAGTCCCGGATGAGATCCCGGACGTCACGAGGAGTTCCGGAATAGTCCGGAGGTAAAGAATTATATATAGGAAGTGCTATTTCGGCCATCGGGACAAGTTTCGGGGTCACCGGTATTGTACCAGGACCACCGGAAGGGTCCCGAGGGTCCATCGGGTGGGGCCACCTGCCCCGGGGGCCACATGGGCTGTAGGGGGTGCGGCTTGGCCTACATGGGCCAAGGGCACCAGCCCCTAGAGGCCCATGCGCCAAAGGGACAAGAGGAGGGCAGAGTCCTAAAGGGGGAAGGCACCTCCGAGGTGCCTTGGGGAGGATGGACTCCTCCCTCCCTTGGCCGCACCCTTCCTTGGAGGAAGGGGCAAGGCTGCGCCCTCCCCCTCTCCCTTGGCCCTATATATAGTGGGGGGAAGGGAGGGCAACGAAACCCAAGCCCTGGCGCCTCCCTCTCCCTCCCATGACACATCTCCCTCCTCCCGTAGCGCTTGGCGAAGCCCTGTTGGAATCCCGCTACTTCCACCACCATGCCGTCGTGTTGTTGGATCTCCATCAACCTCTCCTCCCCTCTTGCTGGATCAAGAAGGAGGAGACGTCGCTGCTCCGTACGTGTGTTGAACGCGGAGGTGCCGTCCGTTCGGCGCTAGGATCATCGGTGATTTGGATCACGACGAGTACGACTCCATCAACCCCGTTCTCTTGAACGCTTCCGCGCGCGATCTACAAGGGTATGTAGATCCACTCCTCCCTCGTTTCTAGATGACTCCATAGATTGATCTTGGTGACACGTAGGAAAATTTTGAATTATTGCTACGTTCCCCAACAGTGGCATCATGAGCTAGGTGTATGCGTAGTTTCTATGCACGAGTAGAACACAAAGTAGTTGTGGGCGTTGATTTTGTTCAATATGCTTGTAGTTACTAGTCTTATCTTGATTCGGGGGCATCGTGGGATGAAGCGGCCCGGACCGACCTTACACGTACTCTTACGTGAGACTGGTTCCACCGACTGACATGCACTAGTTGCATAAGGTGGCTAGCGGGTGTCTGTCTCTCCCACTTTAGTCGGATCAGATTCGATGAAAAGGGTCCTTATGAAGGGTAAATAGCAATTGGCATATCACGTTGTGGTCTTTGCGTAGGTAAGAAACGTTCTTGCTAGAAACCCATAGCAGCCACGTAAAACATGCAAACAACAATTAGAGGACGTCTAACTTGTTTTTGCAGGGTATGCTATGTGATGTGATATGGCCAAAAGGATGTGATGAATGATATATGTGATGTATGAGATTGATCATGTTCTTGTAATAGGAATCACGACTTGCATGTCGATGAGTATGACAACCGGCAGGAGCCATAGGAGTTGTCTTAATTTATTTATGACCTGCGTGTCAACATAAACGTCATGTAATTACTTTACTTTATTGCTAAAGCGTTAGCCATAGTAGTAGAAGTAATAGATGACGAGACAACTTCAAGAAGACACGATGATGGAGATCATGGTGTCATGCTGGTGACAAGATGATCATGGAGCCCCAAGATGGAGATCAAAGGAGCTATATGATATTGGCCATATCATGTCACTATTATTTGATTGCATGTGATGTTTATCATGTTTATACATCTTATTTGCTTAGAACGACGGTAGTAAATAAGATGATCCCTCATTACAATTTCAAGAATGTGTTCTCCCCTAACTGTGCACCGTTGCTAAAGTTCGTCGTTTCGAAGCACCACGTGATGATCGGGTATGATAGATCCTTACGTTCACATACAACGGGTGTAAGACAGTTTTACACATGCAAAACACTTAGGGTTAACTTGACGAGCCTAGCATGTACAGACATGGCCTCAGAACACAAGAGAACGAAAGGTCGAGCATGAGTCGTATGGTAGATACGATCAACATGAAGATGTTCACCGATGATGACTAGTCCGTCTCACGTGATGATCGGACACGGCCTAGTTGACTCGGATCATGTAATCACTTAGATGACTAGAGGGATGTCTATCTGAGTGGGAGTTCATAAGATGAACTTAATTATCCTGAACATAGTCAAAAAGGGGCTTCGCAAATTATATCTCGCGCTTCAGTTCTACTGTTTAGATATGTTCCTAGAGAAAATTTAGTTGAAAGTTGATAGTAGCTATTATGTGGACTAGGTCCGTAAACTGAGGATTGTCCTCATTGCTTCATAGAAGGCTTATGTCCTTAATGCACCGCTCAGTGTGCTGAACCTCGAACGTCGTCTATGGGTGTTGCGAACATCTGACATACACATTTTGATAACTACGTGATAGTTCAGTTAAACGGTTTAGAGTTGAGGCACCGAAGACGTTTTGAAACGTCGCGAAACATATGAGATGTTTCGAGGGCTGAAATTGGGATTTCAGGCTCGTGCCCACGTCAAGAGGTATAAGACCTCCGACGATTTTCTTAGCCTACATACTAAGGGAGAAAAGCTCAATTGTTGAGCTTGTGCTCAGATTGTCTGAGTACAACAATCATTTGAATCAAGTGGGAGTTGATCTTCCAGATAAGATAGTGATGTTTCTCCGAAGTCATTACCACCAAGCTGCTAGAGCTTCGTGATGAACTATAATATATCAGGGACATATATGATGATCCTTGAGATATTCGCGATGTTTGACACCGCGAAAAGTAGAAATCAAAAGGGAGCATCAATCATTGATGGTTAGTAAAACCACTAGTTTCAAGAAGGGCAAGGGCAAGAAAGGGATACTTCATGGAACAACAAATCAGTTGCTGCTCTAGTGGAGAAACCCAAGGTTGAACCCAAACCCGAGACTGAGTGCTTCTGTAATAAGGGGAACAGCCACTGGAGCAGAATTACCCTAGATACTTGGTAGATGAGAAGGCTATCGATAGAAGTATATTGGATATACATTATGCTAATGTGTACTTTACTAGTACTCCTAGTAGCACCAGGGTATTAGATACCGGTTCGGTTGCTAAGTGTTAGTAACTCGAAATAAAAGCTACAGAATAAACAGAGACTAGCTAAAGGTGAGCTGACGATATGTGTTGGAAGTGTTTCCAATGTTGATATGATCAAGCATCGCACGCTCCCTCTACCATCGAGATTGGTGTTTGCGTTGAGCATAGACATGATTGGATTATGTCTATCGCAATACGGTTATTCATTTAAGGAGAATAATGGTTACTCTGTTTATTTGAATAATACCTTCAATGGTCTTGCACCTAAAATGAATGGTTCATTGAATCTCGATCATAGTGATACACATGTTCATGCCAAAAGATATAAGATAGTAATGATAGTACCACCTACTTGTGGCACTGCCACGTAAGTCATATCGGTATAAAACGCATGAAGAAGCTCCATGTTGATGGATCTTTGGGCTCACTCGTTTTTGAAAGGATTGAGACATGCGAACCATGTTTGTTGGTAGATATGCATGAAGAAACTCTATACAGATGGATCGTTTGGACTCAATTGATTTTGAATCACTTGAGACATGCAAGTCATACCACATGGGCAAGATGACTGAAAACCTCGGTTTCAGTAAAATGGAACTAGAAAGCAACTTGTTGGAAGTAATGCATTTTGATGTGTGCAGTCCAATGAGTGCTGAGGCGTGTAGTGGATATCGTTATGTTCTTACTTCACAGATGATTTGAGTAGATGTTGAGTATATTTACTTGATGAATCACGAGTCTGAATTATTGAAAGGTTCAAGTAATTTCAGGGTGAAGTTGAAAGATCATCGTGACAAGAGGATAAAATATCTATGATATGATCATAGAGATGAATATCTGAATTACGAGTTTGGCACAGAATTAAGACATTGTGGAAATTGTTTCACAACTAATACATCCTGGAACACCATAGTGTGATGGTGTGTCCGAACATCATAACTGCACCCTATTGGATATGATGCATACCATGATGTCTCTTATCGAATTACCACGATAGTTTATGGGTTAGGCATTAGAGACAACCACATTCACTTTAAATAGGGAACCACGTAATTCTGATGAGATGACACCGTATGAACTATGGTTTAGAGAAACCTAAGCTGTCATTTCTTAAAAGTTTGGGGCTGCGACACTTATGTGAAAAAGTTTCAGGCTGATAATCTCGAACCAAAAGCGGATAAATGCATCTTCATAGGACACCCAAAATAGTTGGGTATACCTCCTGTCTCAGATCCGAAAGCAATAAGGGATTGTTTCTAGAATCGGGTCCTTTCACGAGGAAAAGTTTCTCTCGAAAGAATTGAGTGGGAGGATGGTGGAGACTTGATGAGGTTATTGAACCGTATCTTCAACTAGTGTGTGGCAGGGCACAGGGAGTTGTTCCTGTGGCACCTACACCAATTGAAGTGGAAGCTTATGATAGTGATCATGAAACTTCAGATCAAGTCACTACCAAACCTCGTGGGATGACAAGGATGCGTACTACTTCAGAGTGGTACGTAATCCTGTCTTGGAAGTCATGTTGCTAGACAACAATGAACCTACGAGCTATGGAGAAGCGATGGTGGGCCCAGATTCCGATAAATGGCTCGAGGCCATATAATCCGAGAGAGGATCCATATATGAAAACAAAGTGTAGACTTTGGAAGAACTACTTGATGGTCGTAAGGCTGTTGAGTACAGATGGATTTTAAAAGGAAGACAGACAATGATGGTAAGTGTCACCATTGAGAAAGCTCGACTTGTCGTTAAGGTGTTTCCCGACAAGTTCAAGGAGTTGACTACGGTGAGACATTCTCACTCGTAGCGATGCTAAGAGTCTGTTGGAATTATATTAGCGATTACTGCATTATTTATGAAATCTTGCAGATAGGATGTCAAAACATTGTTTCCTCGACGATTTTCTTGAGGAAAGGTTGTATGTGATACAACCGGAAGGTTTTGTCAATCCTGAAAGATGCTAATAAGTATGCAAAGCTCCAGCAATCCTTCTAGGGACTGGAGTAAGCATCTCGGAGTTGGAATGTATGCTTTGATAAGATGATCAAAGTTTTGGGTGTATACAAAGTTTATGAGAAACTTGTATTTCCAAAGAAGTGAGTGGGAGCACTATAGAATTTCTGATGAGTATATGTTGTTGACATTCAGAAATGACGTAGAATTTCTGGAAAGCATATAGGGTTATTTGAAAAGTGTTTTTCAATGGAAAGCCTGGATTAAGCTACTTGAACATTGAGCATCGAGATCTATAAGGATAGATCAAAACGCTTAATGGTACTTTCAAATGAGCACATTCCTTGACATGATCTTGAAGGTGTTCAAGATGGATCAGTCAAAGAAGGAGTTCTTGCCTGAGTTATAAGGTATGAAGTTAAGACTTAAAGCTCGACCACGGCAGAATAGAGAGAAAGGACGAAGGTCGTCCCCTATGCTTAAGACATAGGCTCTACAGTATGCTATGCTGTGTACCGCACCTGAAGTGTGCCTTGCCATGAGTCAGTCAAGGGGTACAAGAGTGATCCAAGAATGGATCACAGTACAGCGGTCAAAGTTATCCTTAGTAACTAGTGGACTAAGGAATTTTCTCGGTTATGGAGGTGATAAAGAGTTCGACATAAAGAGTTACGACGATGCAAGCTTAACACCTATCCGGATAGCTCTGAGTAGAGATACCGGATACGTGTAATGGAGCAACAATTTAGAATAACTCCAAGTAGAATAGTTATTTGAAATGGCTCCAAATAGAGCGTGGTAGCTGCATCTAGGAGATGACATAGAGATTTGTAAAGCACAGACGGATCTGAAAGGTTCAGACCCGTTGACTATAACCTCTCTCACAAGCATAACATGATCAAACCCAGAACTCTTTGGGTGTTAGTCAAATGGGGATGTGACCTTGAGTGTTAATCACATATCGATGTGAACTAGATTATTGACTCTAGTGCAAGTGGGAGACTGTTGGAAATATGCCCTAGAGGCAATAATAAATTAGTTATTATTATATTTTCTTGTTCATGATAATCGTTTATTATCCATGCTATAATTGTATTGATAGGAAACTCAGATACATGTGTGGATACATAGACAACACCATGTCCCTAGTAAGCCTCTAGTTGACTAGCTCGTTGATCAATAGATGGTTACGGTTTCCTGACCATGGACATTGGATGTCATTGATAACGGGATCACATCATTAGGAGAATGATGTGATGGACAAGACCCAATCCTAAGCCTAGCACAAAGATCGTGTTGTTCGTATGCTAAAGCTTTTCTAATGTCAAGTATCATTTCCTTGGACCATGAGATTGTGCAACTCCCGGATACCGTAGGAGTGCTTTGGGTGTGCCAAACGTCACAACGTAACTGGGTGGCTATAAAGGTACACTACAGGTATCTCCGAAAGTGTCTGTTGGGTTGGCACGAATCGAGACTGGGATTTGTCACTCCGTGTAAACGGAGAGGTATCTCTGGGCCCACTCGGTAGGACATCATCATAATGTGCACAATGTGATCAAGGAGTTGATCACGGGATGATGTGTTACGGAACGAGTAAAGAGACTTGCCGGTAACGAGATTGAACAAGGTATCGGGATACCGACGATTGAATCTCGGGCAAGTATCGTACCGCTAGACAAAGGGAATTGTATACGGGATTGATTAAGTCCTTGACATCGTGGTTCATCCGATGAGATCATCGTGGAACTTGTGGGAGCCAACATGGGTATCCAGATCCCGCTGTTGGTTATTGACCGGAGAACGTCTCGGTCATGTCTACATGGTTCCCGAACCCGTAGGGTCTACACACTTAAGGTTCGGTGACGCTAGGGTTATAGAGATATTATTATGCGGTAACCCGAAAGTTGTTCGGAGTCCCGAATGAGATCCCGGACGTCACGAGGAGTTCCGGAATAGTCCGGAGGTAAAGAATTATATATAGGAAGTGCTATTTCGGCCATCGGGACAAGTTTCGGGGTCACCGGTATTGTACCAGGACCACCGGAAGGGTCCCGGGGGTCCACCGGGTGGGGCCACCTGCCCCGGGGGCCACATGGGCTGTAGGGGGTGCGGCTTGGCCTACATGGGCCAAGGGCACCAGCCCCTAGAGGCCCATGCGCCAAAGGGACAAGAGGAGGGCAGAGTCCTAAAGGGGGAAGGCACCTCCGAGGTGCCTTGGGGAGGATGGACTCCTCCCTCCCTTGGCCGCACCCTTCCTTGGAGGAAGGGGCAAGGCTACGCCCTCCCCCTCTCCCTTGGCCCTATATATAGTGGGGGGAAGGGAGGGCAACGAAACCCAAGCCCTGGCGCCTCCCTCTCCCTCCCATGACACATCTCCCTCCTCCCGCAGCGCTTGGCGAAGCCCTGTTGGAATCCCGCTACTTCCACCACCATGCCGTCGTGTTGTTGGATCTCCATCAACCTCTCCTCCCCTCTTGCTGGATCAAGAAGGAGGAGACGTCGCTGCTCCGTACGTGTGTTGAACGCGGAGGTGCCGTCCGTTCGGCGCTAGGATCATCGGTGATTTGGATCACGACGAGTACGACTCCATCAACCCCGTTCTCTTGAACGCTTCCGCGCGCGATCTACAAGGGTATGTAGATCCACTCCTCCCTCGTTGCTAGATGACTCCATAGATTGATCTTGGTGACACGTAGGAACATTTTGAATTATTGCTACGTTCCCCAACAGATCCCTGCACAGGTAATGGAGAAGTGTTCGCCACCGGTGGAGATAGGAACGTCGCGGGCGAGCCAATGACACCGGAGGCGATCGCCGTTCGCCACCGTGATCCGCAGGCGCTCCCTGCCCTTCGTCGGAAGGGCTAGCCGACGCATGGTCGCCTCGGGCAGAAAGTTATGGGTGGAGCCAGTATCCAGCAGGGCCACCAGTCGCTCGCCATGGACCGTCACTGGTAGCAGCATTGTCCGCTCGCAACGGATGTCGGCGAGGGCGTGGAGGGAGACGACGCACGCTGTCGCCGTGGGATCCGCGGGCGTGTCCGTGGCCGCCTCGGTTGGTGGTGGCGCGTCGGTCGAGTCGTCCGCCTCGGTGTAGTCGACCGTCTCCAAGTAAAATAGGCGGGGCAGACATGGGTTGGCGTGTAGGGCTCATCGCAGTTGAAGCAGAGGCCCTGACGGCGACGCTCCTGCTGCTCGGCCGGTGACAACCGACGGAAGGTCCGTGTGGTGGCCGGGGGTGCGGCCGTCGCGGTTGGAGGAGGCCGGCCCGGTGCTGGAGGAGTCGGCGCTGGTCGACTGGGCTGGCGGCCGCCCCGTCCGGGCGGTTGCTGTAGTGCCTAGGCCCGCTGCTCAAAAGCCCGGGCGTAGTACATGGCTGTCTGGAGGTCGGGGGTATCCCGGAGCTCGACGTCCACGCGAATATGGTCCGGCAGACCGCCCACAAATAACTCGGCGCGCTTGAGACGCGGAGACGCCCAACGCGTGGCACGCCAGGGCCTGGAAGCGGTCGACGTAGTCCTGCACCGTGGATGTGAAAGGTAAGCGGCCGAGGGCCGCCAGTCGGCACCCGCGGATAGGAGGCCCGAACCGAAGGAGACAGAGCTCCCGGAAGCGCTCCCATGGTGGCATGCCGCCCTCGTCCTTCTCGAGGGCGTAGTACCAGGTCTGCGCCATGCCTCGGAGATGATAGGACGCGAGCCAGGTATGATCCGAAGCGAGCGTCCGCTGCCCTCGAAAGAACTGCTCACACTGGTTGAGCCAGTTGAGGGGGTCCTCCGTGCCCTCGTAAGTGGCGAAGTCCAGTTTGGCGAATCGAGGGGGTGTCGGACCGCCGTGCCCGGGGGCTGCTGCAAGCGACGGCAGCGCGTGTGCCGGGTCGGGGATCTACGGGGCGTAGTTCGCCGAGCTGGAGGGACGGTCAAACCAAAGGGAGGGCGTCGGGTGTTCCGGCGCCGTGGTATACACCGGGCCCGGAGACGAGCCGGCCGCCCACGCGGGAATCGGCGATGGCGATGGCGGAAACTGCACCTGGTGCAGGGGCCGACCAGTGGGCCTGGGCGCGGGTGGTGGTGCTGTCGACGGTGGCGGCGCCTGGTGGTGTTGCGGCGCCGCAGCCAGCGTTGAGGTGGCCGGTGGTGGCGCCTGTAGAAACTGCTGGGGAGGGCCCCCCAGCGGCGCGGTAGTGGTCGGCCATGCTGGCCAAGGAGTCCCCGCGGACAGGTAGTGCTGCAGCATCAGGAGGGCGCCCCTCCGTAGGGCGACTGGAAGGCCGGGGCGGGCCACTGGAGCGGCGGCGGCCCGTAGGCGGTGGTGGCGGCGCTCAGCGGCGGGGGCTGGTTCCCGGCGAGATAGAGGCTGATGCCCCGGACCACCTGGACGAGCTCCCGAAGGGTACCCGACACCTCCTCGGGCGAGAGGATGGGGGGCGGCTCCGCCGCGGTGGTGGTCGGCGCTGGCGAGGTGGCGGTCCCGGACGTGATCGCTGGCGTAGGCGCGAAAGTGGCTGGCGACAGCGTAGGTGGGGCGGTGGTGGTTGGCAGCGGCGGCGGTGATGGAGGAAGCGACATGATCGGTGTGGTGTCTCTGGATACCAAATTGGTAGGACTAGGGTTCCTACCAGGCCTTCGGCGTAGGTTGTATGGACCAGGAGGAGGGGAACGAGGGCTGGAGCGGGCGCGCCGGCGAGCAGGCGCCGTCCCGGCTAGGGTTGGGTGCGGCGGCGGCTAGGGTTCCGGCTCCTTGGGAAGCCGGGCAACAGAAGATTATAATATCTTTATTGCTTAATCTCAAACGGTGTCTTACAACTAGTATTTATAATTTTAGCCTAAGATAACTTGTGGGCCAAGCCCCTAATACTAATGCCCGGTGGGCCTCTTCCGGGTATAGACCAAACCGGTCATAACACAAATGCTTTAAGGTAAGCATTCCATGTTTTGATTTTGTGTAGTATTATGCGTTAGTGGTCGGCAGAGTCTTCCGTAACTAATTCGGACATTAGATCTGGATGACCAAATTTGTTTCGGCCAATGAATCCTGGTAAAAAAACCAAGCATTGACAGAATTTGCAAGTTCTGAATGTTGAACGTTGATCATGATCGTAATTTGGTATTGCTTATGAGTTATCATGCTTAATGTTGTTGTGTTTCTTGCTGCCATTTGACGTGAATATATGCAGTGTAATACTGTCAAAATACCTACAGAAATGGCACTGTAGTAAAAATTTGTACTGAAATCCCAGCCAAATTTGCTGCTGTCTGCCACTTTCATATTGTTCGGTCACGACCGAAAGACTGACAGAATTTCTGGGTACCAGAATTACCGGTCACTCAATATGACCAAGGGAGTTAGTTTGTTCATCTAATCTGGATGGCCGAGTTATAAAAAGGTCGAAATAATAATACAGGATTTTCTGTCATGACCGAATGCCCAGCCATTTATACTACACGCAGTCCTGCCTGCTTGATTGGTTTGAGAATCACGTGGATTCAGTCCATATTTTTAGAAGAAAAAAAACTTGGATTCAGTTATTTTTGCGTCTATCCGAAAACACAACATTGACAGAATTTGTGAGTTCTGAATGTTGAATGTTGATCATGATCGTAAACTGCTATTGGTTATGACTTATTGTGCTTAAATGTTGTTGTGTTTCTTGCTGCCATTTGATGTGAATCTATGCAACGTAACACTGTCGAAATGCCTACCGAAATGCTAGTCAAAATTTCACTGACATCCCATCCAAATTTGCTGCTGTCTGCCACTCCATATTGCTTGGTCATGACCAAAAACTGACAGTATGTCTGGGTACCAGGAAACTTTGTTCATCAAATCTGGATGGTCGGCTTATAAAAAGATCAAAATAAAAGACAGGATTTTCGGTCATGACTGAACAGTCTCACCTGCTTGATTCGTTTGAGAATCACGTGGATTCAGTCCATATTTTTTTTTTAAAAAACTTGGATTCAGTTATTTTTGCGTCCATCGGAATTCAGAGTTACAATTGCGCCGTGTTTCTGAAAACCCGAGATACATCTACATAGGGAAGAGGATCCAATTATCATGTTCCTATGTGCATGCTTTTGTTATACTATTTGCTCGTCTGGGAAACGTAGTAGTGCAGAAATCTCACGCATCAAAATATTCTTGTTGTTGTAGGGAAGCCCGGGAGGCACTGAACAACGGCTGTGCTGAAAAGTAACAAGGGTCGTCCTTATGCAGTATGTCGTGCCTGCAGAAGTTCAGGACCTGTTTTGAACTAGCTTTGGTCGGTCTTGGCGTCCGGTTATGTCCGAAAATTCAGTCTTTTTGTTTCGGTCCTTTATATGATTCGGCCATAGATTTGACGCCCGGGCTGTCTCTGTCATTTTCAACGACTGATAATTCGGGTTACCGGAAATTCCGTCGGTTTTTCAGTCAGGAACGAACAATATGACAGTGGCAGTCAGCAGCAAATTTAAATTCGGACTGCATTTCAGAAATTCTGGCTAGCACTTCGCTAGGCGTCTCGACAGTATTACGTTGCATATGTTCACATCAAATGGGAGCAAGAAACACAGCAGCATTTATTTAAGCATATATTCAGCATTCAGAGCAAACAAAAATCAGCCAATTCGGTTAACTGAATCTGGCCATCCGTTTACTGCCCATCCCTGTACAGCTCCGCGTATGCTAGTTATTGCCTTTGTATGTTCAGCTGTCGCAAGAATTCAAACTTCATATGCTTTTTGTAGGCCTTCCGTGTAGCAAACACGCTTGTCGGTGAGTAGTCAAACCAAAGGTACAGCTATATATCCTGATGATACTAGTACTCTGTATATGTTATAAAACCCGGGTTCGTCAGTTAAAGGAAAAAACCGGGTTCTTAGCAAACACGGCACAAGTAGTACATATCATTCTGGTGGTTGCTTTATATATAAAACGGAAAAAAAGTCTCTTTCAGTACTTCCTCAGCTTCTAAATATAAGTCCTTTTAGAGATTTCACTACAAACTATATATGGATGTACGTAGACATATTTTAAAGTGTAAATTCATTCATAAAATGTAAATTCATTCATTTTGCTTCATATGTACTGTATCTGTAAATAAATATTTAGTGATCTAAACGCTCTTATATTCCTTTACGGAGGAAGTAGTTTATAATGAAACCCAAAAAAAATGTGTCGGGGATATAGCTACTAGGTATGACCCGCCCAGGAGGGGCCGGGTCAGCCCCAATGGCGGGTTACAAGAAGAAGCCAAGTAAATATTCAAGGTGATAATTTATTAAGACTTGAAGAAGGCCTAAACCCAGAGGTGGCTTAAGGCCCAAATATTGTGAACCGCCATTTAGATATATTAAAACTGAGCATCTTTCCAGCCTTCTCACACCATTAGTGATTTCGGCCGTCAGATTCGCGTTCAAACCATTTCTGGTCGTTCGATCTTCGTTTCATTGGGAGTTTACCGCGACTTGGGCCATCTGTCTAAATGGGCTGCTACTCTGGTGACTTTTTTGAAGGCTTGTGGTTAATTGGGCTGCTATGGAAGCCCAGTCCGCTAGATGGCTGGATCTCTCAAGGACGGCACACACATTCCCCACCCGTCAAAAAAAACCTCCTCTCATGGTCATGCTCACACCCCCAATCCCCCTGATCTGATTGTCACCTCCGCCGCCGCGAGGGACAGAGGTGATGCCAACAGCGATGGCGGGCGAACCCCTTCTCCCTTTTCCACGATCCCACCCTCTCTGATGGTAGTCCCTCGCAAACCATATCGCCGACGGTGGCGGCGGCGACGGATGGTGACAGGCAGGAGTCCAATACGAAGCGGGCGGCGGCGATGTCGAACCACCACCCTCCCAGTGACGTGATCAGCGCCACCCTCGTCCAACCTTGAACCCGAGCGGAAGGGTCCATCTCGAATTGCCAGCTCTCCTGGCCGGCGTCCCTAGGCGAGTGGTCATCCAATTTGGACGCCGTGCCTCCGCCCTCCTCCACGTTGGTTGTTCCTTCCTATGCAATAACACACCGGTGAGCTCTCTCTCCTAATCACCGCGGCGACGGCCAATAACACCCACCACTCGTCATTCGTGAGGATATGATTTTTTTCTTGAATCCATTTCCAAGGGTTGGTAATTATGTTCCTGGACGTCACATGGATTGATTCATTGGCTGTGAGGAGAACCAAGACACGATATGCTACTGCAAAACCAACATGGAGTTTGCCCTCTGAATGGCATTGTGTTCTGCAATTAATGATTTCCTGATTCTATTGCTATGTTGTGCGTGTGTACTCAAAAATCAATCCCGTAGGAGCAGGTTGTCAAAAAGAAGAAAAAATGCCTTCAGGTTTGCTTCTTAAATCCAATTATTAATCTGAAATTTTTAGGATAGATAAATTGACACTATTATTTTGCTACATCTATGAAAGTTAAGTTAAGCTTCTCCACCTAATATTATTCTCCATGCATATGAGCAGGTTGTCAAAAAGAAAAAAATGCCTTCAAGCTTGCCTCTTAAATCCAATTATTCATCTATAATTTTTAGGATAGATAGATTGACACTATTATTCGAACATCTATGAAAGTTAAGTTTAGCTTCTCCACCTAATATTCTTCTCCCTTGCAACCAGATTTCTATAAATATGCGGCACTGAATTTGTAGGCGAGCAAAGTCATATACCCGAGAAAGATAAAAGGCTAGGTTTATTCATGGTGCATGATAGCAACATGGAGTCGTCTCATTTTGTGCTAGGCTCTGAATAATATAAATACTATTACTGGGTTAATACTGATTGTACACATCTCAATTTCTCAAGTAACATACTTCAGTTTTCATTTCGGCGTGGTGCTAACATAAAAGATAATTTGCTTAATTATGATGAGTTATGTTGTTGGATTCAGTTGATCACTTTCACATTGATAACTTCTTAGTCTAACAGCATGATCTAGCTGCTGCAATAAAAAAGACTCCAGCAACCTCTGTGCCACCATCGACTACATCTAGGTACTTCTCTCTTTTCTCATGATCCGATCTCCCAGCATGGTTTCTTATTTGTCTTCTCCATAATATTAGTGGTCAGAATCTGTTGCACATCACCACTCTTAACTAGAGTTTTCTCTGATGATGCATGAATTGAATCTGATTTATACTGAAGTCTCGCAGGTCAGATCATTCAGTCGCCTGTATCAGTTGCATGTATCTTGCGTCGACAAACCGAGGTTACATAGAAGTGAGATATCTTGATTGTAACTGGTTTTTCTGTGGCTTAGGTTTGGAAGTCATGAACTCTTTAGACTAGGGAATGTTGCTTTTGTACGTCTTTTCTTCAGTTACCACACTGCGTGACAACTTGACCAGAAAACTTCATTCACATGTTCAAACAAAATCGTGGCAGCTCTTCCTGACCTTATGGCTTTCTACGTGGTCTTCCTGGAAACAAAGTCTTTCGTATTCACCCTTATCATTCATCTTTTTTGCGGCCTAAAAACCACTAATTTCTCTTGATTAGCTAGCTGGCTCAAAAACAGAATAAGCTGCACTATGCAATGCCAGCAAAATTTTACATCTCATGTATGATTAGCTAGCCGGCACAAGAGCAGAATGCTGCACCATACAACGTCGGTACAAGTTTACATCTCATGTATTCTTTTTTTTGAAGATTTTAAATTTGGAAACAAATGGTAGCAAGCCTAAAATTACAACTTTTGTTTTGTCATGTTTACATGTTGATTTCCATCGTATGCAGACTGACCTTGATTAAGAGTTCACAAGCCTAAATGTAAAAATATTGTTATTATAATTTTTCTTTTATTTCTTTTGGATCCTCAGACAACATTGAGTATCCATGCCTGCATGCTTTTGGGCAGCTTACTGCTATGTTAATTACTTATCTTCAACATCTAGAATTTCTGCAAATGTTGTAAAACAGATATTGAATAGCTAATTTTGGTCAGCCCTGCACATGTTTTTATGATGTCTAGGAAGGCAATGCGTCTAGGGCGTTAGTGCTTCATGATGTACCTGCACTCTGTTATACTCAATTAGTTGTCTCGTTTGTGTAGGTGTCAATGTCTTGGTTCCTGTTTTCGATTTTATGTCTGGCTCATTAATTGTCACTTGTGGACCATCCTATTTAAAAGCTTATAAATTTAAAATCCAAGCACCAACTTGAAGCCCATTAGATGGAAGAAAAAACAAGTCCCATTTTACTACCACAATACTTTTTTTTGAAACGTTACTACCACAATACTTCCCAAGCAAACCGATAACATTACCTCTTCTAGCCCTAACAAGACATTCATCTCACCTACTATGCTAACAAACCTATAAGTTTTGTCAAATTAATTTATTCGTATATTGAAGGAAATTCCTAACATTCCATTGTAGAAATAAACGGGCGCGGCAACGCGCGCCACCAATGATCTAGTGTGTAGGAAAAGACTTGTAAAGAAAGGCATGTAAAGAAAGTCATCGACCCGGACACGTTTTATGAGCCGGCCGGGAATCTGTAGGCCGCCAGGCGTCAACCCGTGTATATAAGGGGACGACCTGGCGGCGGCTTAGGACAAGAAACAACAACTCGAAGGCAGGTCAAGCATATTCGCTCCCTGGTCTTCGAAACCCCAGCAATTCCAACCCAACTAGACGTAGGCTTTTACCTTCATCGTAAGGGGCCGAACTAGTATAAAACCGCTCGTGTCCTTTGTCCCGATTAACCCCTTTAAGCTTCCTAGTTGCGATGGCCCTACGACTAAGTCCTTTTGCTAGGAGATCTGTCGTGACAATTCCACGACAGTTGGCACCCACCGTGGGGCCAGCGCACGGTGGATTTGAGTTCTTGAAGGGCAACTTCGAAGGGCTCAAGGGATACGCTGTGGGCCGGATAACCAAGAGTCGTCGCGACAAAATCTACATCGACGACGAAGGCTGGGCCCCCGAGGCCGGCTCAATCGAGTACGGGTACCGGGTCCCCTTCGGCGGAATTCATGTCTTCATCGGCCGGATAGGCGAATCGGGCCCTGAGCCGGACGTGCACACCAACCTCATCGAGACGGCTCAGCGCGCGAGATCTGTCTGGGTCCAACCCGCCGTGAGGCATGCCTTCATGGATTGCGTCCATGGAAGTGAATATTCTGAAGGATCAGTGGATGGCGGTGAGACGGCCATCTGTTCTGACGCTATGTCATCAACGGGCGAGACAGATTCTTTGTACCAGCTGCAAGATGGCATGCTCGGGGGCTGTTCCGATGGCAGCAGTATTCCGGACCCCTTTGAGCCGCCGAATCGAGTCGGAGTCTTCATGGCTGGTACTCAACCTGGGCAGAACTCCACGGCTGCAGCAGCAACAACCACCGGGTCGGCAGCGACCGGGTCAGGAGACCCCGCGCGCCCCCCGGCTCAGATGCTAATGGACCTCATGGATAAGTTGACGGCTCTATTGACTGCTGTGGTGGAGCCGACAGATAAGGCTCAGCATGACGCGGAGGTGGCACGGGTACGCGAAGAGATGGCACAGGCCAAGGAAAATTTAGCAGCAGAAGAGGTCAGGATGGCCGCAGAGCGGGCGGCTTTGGACGCTCGTGCTCAGCAGCTTCAAGCGGAGACTTTCCGGCTCTCGGTGGATCTGAACGCGTCAAACGAGGTCATGAGGAGAAGGCACCAGAAAACTCAGTCACGTCTACCTCTGACGTTCGATCATAGGAACCTTTTTCACACACACGGGGCCGGTCCAAGTAACCCGCTGGAGACAAATCGGATCACGACACCCGGAGCGTCGGTTCAGTCGCGGGCCATGGAACCGCCTCGTATGAATACCGTTGCGCCTCCTTATACACCTATACCACCGGGTCACTTTTCCAATCCTTTGGAGAATCTCATTGCCGCGTCAGCTCGTTTAGCGGCTCTCCCGATGGAAGGCGACTCTCCGATAGCAATCGAAACACGAAGGGTGAGAGAACATTTCTTCATACGGCTCTGGCGCAGCAGGATGCGTACTCTTACAGTCGAGACAGAATCCACTCAACCCCTCGCCCGAGCCGGAGTCCGAGCTATAGCAGGCATATGGACTCAGACGAAATGTCAAGCAACACTCAACGACGTAACCAGCCGCGCAGGCATGAGCCGGCACAGGGTGGAGCCCTTAACTTGGCGGATCAGGAGAGGATCCGTCAAGAGGCTGAATAGGCGATTCAACTAGCAGCTGAGCAGGCGGCTCATCAGGCTTTTCCGGCTTATCCAGCAACCTCTGTTGAGGCAGGAGTAGCCACAAGAACAGGAGGTGTCTCTTGCCTGGTGCCAGCTATACATAATGAGCGCTTGCCAAAAGACTTTAAAGGGCCTCATAAGGTGCCTAATTACACGACCGACTTGCAGCCTGGGGCCTGGATTAAAAGTTATGAGATGGCGATAGAGCTATTGGAAGTCAGCGATGCATCAATGGCTAAGTATTTCACTATGATGTTGGATGGAACAGCCCGCACTTGGTTGAAAGGATTACCCCCCAATTCCATCGGCTCATGGGCGGAGTTAAAATCCCGGTTCATTCAGAACTTCAAGGACACATGTAAACAACATATGTCAATCTTGGACCTGACTAATTGTAAGCAAGAGGAAGGTGAGTCCACGACCCATTGGGTGTGCCGGGTCAAGGAGATAATACATTCGTCTGATAAGATGGATGCCGGCTCAGCAGTCTTAATGTTGGAGAAAAATTGCCGTTTTGAACCTCTGAAGCAGAAGCTGGGGAGGCTCAAGCATGACTGCAATGACATGGGCCAGTTGATGGCGGCCCTGATCAAATATGTTGATTCTGATAATACCAAGGATCCCGTGTCTAATGAAGAAAAAACAGGAAGTGAAAGAAGAACAGCAACGGCAAGGGTCACCAGCATAACCCGGCGAATCAAGGAGGTAATAAACGTAAGGCTGACGAGTTTTTGGCTAACACCAATGCACAGGGCAACAACCAATGGCGCAAGGGTAGGCAACCCCCTCGGTCAGGCGGGTCAAGTCCCACCCTCGAACAACTACTGAATGAACCTTGTCCAAGACACGGTACCCGGGAGAAGCCAGCTACCTGTCTGTGGAAGGACTGTACGATCATGAAATTTAAAAAATCCAACACGTTTGATGGTAGTCATGGGCCTGGCAGCGGTTCAGGCGGAGGCGACTTTCATGGCCCGGGCACCGGTTCAGGCGGAGGCGGTTTTCACGGTCAGGGTCATCCGGGTAATCAGGGAGGTTATAACCCACAACCCGGCCAAGGTAATCAGCAGCAACAGCAGCAACGGTCCAGATATCAGAGCAACCCAAAATAGTTGAATAGTGGGCAGTACCATGTATTTACCACTAGTTTATGCAATAGGGATCAGAAGCTTCATAAGAGGGCTGTCAACGCCGTTGAGCTGGCGATTCCATGTTATTTGAGGTGGTCAGATGATACGTCTCCGTCGTATCTATTTTCCAAACACTTTTGCCCTTGTTTTGGACTCTAACTTGTATGATTTGAATGGAACTAACCCGGACTGATGCTGTTTTCAGCAGAATTGCCATGATGTTGTTTTATGTGCAGAAAACAAATATTCTCAAAATGACCTGAAACTCCACGGAACATCTTATAAAAATAATAAAAAATCCTTGCCAAAGATGAAGACCAGGGGGGGCACACTCTTCTCACGAGGGTGGGGGGCGCCCCGCCCCCCGCCCCCTAGGGCGCGCCCCCCTACCTCGTGGTCCCCTTAGAAACCCTCCGACGCCAACTCCAACTCTATATATTTGCTTTCGGAGAGAAAAAAAATCAGAGAGAAGAAATCATCGCGTTTTACGATACGGAGCCGCCGCCAAGCCCTAAAACCTCTCGGGAGGGCTGATCTGGAGTCCGTTCGGGGCTCCGGAGAGGGGGATTCGTCACCGTCGTCATCATCAACCATCCTCCATCACCAATTTCATGATGCTCACCGCCGTGCGTGAGTAATTCCATCGTAGGCTTGCTGGACGGTGATGGGTTGGATGAGATTTATCATGTAATCGAGTTAGTTTTGTTAGGGTTTGATCCCTAGTATCCATTATGTTCTGAGATTGATGTTGCTATGACTTTGTTATGCTTAATGCTTGTCACTAGGGTCCGAGTGCCATGATTTCAGATCTGAACCTACTATGTTTTCATGAATATATGTGAGTTCTTGATCCTATCTTGCAAGTCTATAGTCACCTACTATGTGTTATGATCCGACAACCCCGAAGTGACAATAATCGGGACCACTCCCGGTGATGACCGTAGTTTGAGGAGTTCATGTATTCACTATGTGCTAATGCTTTGTTCCGGTTCTCTATTAAAAGGAGGCCTTAATATCCCTTAGTTTCCAATAGGACCCCGCTTCCACGGGAGGGTAGGACAAAATATGTCATGCAAGTTCTTTTCCATAAGCACGTATGACTATATACGGAATACATGCCTACATTACATTGATGAATTGGAGCTAGTTCTGTGTCACCCTATGTTATGACTGTTACATGATGAACCGCATCCGACATAATTATCCATCACTAATCCGGTGCCTACGAGTTTTCCATATACTGGTTTACGCTTATTTACTTTCCTGGTGCTACTGTTACAATCACTACAAAATACCAAAAACATTACTTTTGTTGTCTTTACTTTTGTTGCTGCTACCACCACTATCATATTACCTTGCTACTAAACACTTTGCTGCAGATACTAAGTTTCCAGGTGTGGTTGAATTGACAACTCAACTGTTAATACTTGAGAATATTCTTTGGCTCCCCTTTTGTCGAATCGATAAATTTGGGTTGAATACTCTACCCTCAAAAGCTGTTGCGATCCCCTATACTTGTGGGTTATCAAGACTAATTTCTGGCGCCGTTGCCGAGGAGCATAGCTCTATTCTTTGAGTCACTTGGGATTTATATCTGCTGGACGCTATGAAGAACTTGAGAGATCCAAAAACCAAGATCTATCCCTCAACTACGAGGGGAGGTAAGGAACTGGCATCTAGCTCTGCACTTGATTCACCTTCTGTTATGAGTAAGTTTGCGGCACCTACACCTGCTTCTGCTATTCGTTCTGATATGTTGCATGTTATTGATGATGCCACTTCTGCTATGCATGATACTTATGATGAAACTGCTTCTATGCCTAATACTACTATGCCCCTTAGTGAATTTCTTGATGAACAAATGGCTAGGGCTAGAGAAAAAGAAATTATTGAATCTGAATACGATGATGATAGTGATGATGAAAATATGCATGTTATTCCTGAGGGTTATCTTTTTGATGTGGAATCTTCTGCCGCTATTTTAGCTTGCAAAGATAGATATGAGCTTAAGAGGTTATTAATTAAATGGAACAAAGAATCACTTAGAGATAAAGTGAAACCCGACCCTGCTTTTGCTACTTCACCTATTTGTGTTCCTGATAAGGATTATGAATTCTCTGTTGATCATGATATAATTACTTTGGTTGAATCTGATCCGTTTTATGGCTATGAATCTGAAACTGTTGTGGCACATCTTACTAAGTTAAATGATATAGCTGCCCTGTTTACTAATGATGAGAGATCACGTTACTTTTATATACTCAAAATATTTCCGTTCTCATTAAAGGGCGATGCTAAGATATGGTTTAATTTTCTTGATCCTGGTTGTGTGTGTAGTCCCCAGGATATGATTTATTACTTCTCTGCTAAATATTTCCCTGCTCATAAGAAACAAGCTGCTTTGAGGGAAATGTATAATTTTGTGCAAATTGAAGAAGAGAGTCTCCCACAAGCTTGGGAGAGGCTTCTCAAGTTACTTAATGCTTTGCCTGATCATCCTCTTAAGAAACCCGAAATACTTGATATCTTTTATAATGGACTAGCCGATGCTTGAGATTACCTGGATAGTTGTGTTGGTTCTCTTTTCAGGGAAAGAACACCGGATGAAGCTGAAATTCTATTGAATAATATGTTGACAAATGAAAATAATTGGGCACCCCCTGAGCCAGCTCCTGGTCCAATTATTGAGCCTATTCCTAAACCAACTCCGAAGAAGAGAGGTGTTTTATTTCTCAGTCCCGAAGATATGCAAGAGGCAAAGAAATCTATGAAAGAAAAAGGTATTAAAGCTGAAGATGTTAAGAATTTACCGCCTATTGAAGAAACACATGGTCTTAATCTACCGTCTGTCGAAGAAACATATGATCTTGATCACTTATTTACTGAAGAACCTCCTGATCCCGATATCCCGACACAGGTAGTAAAGGTAAATTCTCTCTATAGATATGATAAAGCTGAAGTTCCTCCTACTAAAATTGCTAGTCAGTGCTTGGATGAGTTTGATAACTTTATGTTTAAGCAAGATGACTTCAACGCTTATTTTGGTAGACAATTAAAAGAAAATGCTTATATGATTAGACGCTTGGGTGATTATATGGCTGATATTAAAGGTGAACTTAAACTTGTTAGCAAACATGCTTCTATGGTTAGCACTCAAGTAGAACAAGTACTTAAGGCTCAAAAAGAAGTGCTTGATGAAATGAATAGTAAGAAAAATGATTATGTTGTTAGAGTGGCTACTAGAACTGGTAGAATGACTCAGGAACCTTTGTATCCTGAAGGCCACCCTAAGAGAATCGAGCAAAATTCTCAAAGAAATAATATTGATGTTCCTAGTTCTTCTAAAAAGAAGAAGAAGAAAAATGATAGAACTGTGCAAACTTCTAGTGAACCTATTGCTGAACCACCTGATAATCCAAATGATATATCTATGTCTGATGCTGAAACACAATCTGGTAATGAACATGAACCTAATAAAAATATTAATGATGATGTTCATGATGATGCTCAACCTAGTAATGACAATGATGTAGAAACTGAGCCTGCCGTTGATCTTGATAACCCACAATTAAAGAATCAACGTTATGATAAGAAAGACTTTGTTGCTAGGAAACATGGTAAAGAAAGGGAACCTTGGGTTCAGAAACCCATGCATTTTCCTCCGAAACCATCCAAGAAAAAGGATGATGAGGATTTTGAGTGCTTTGCTGAAATGATTAGGCCTATCTTTTTGCGTATGGGATTAACTGATGTGCTTAAAACAAATCCTTATGCTAAATATATGAAGGATATCATTACTAATAAAAGAAAGATACCGGAAGCTGAAATTTCCACCATGCTTGCTAATTATACTTTTAAGGGTGGAATACCAAGGAAACTTGGAGACCCCGGAGTACCTACTATACCTTGCTCCATTAAAAGAAATTATATTAAAACTGATTTATGTGATCTTGGAGCCGGTGTTAGTGTTATGCCTCTCTCTTTATATCGTAGACTTGACTTGAATAAGTTGACACCTACTGAAATATCTTTGCAAATGGCTGATAAATCAAATGCTATACCTGTCGGTATCTGTGAGGATGTGCCTGTTGCGGTTGCAAACGTTACTATTTTAACGGACTTTGTTATTCTTGATATTCCCGAGGATGATAGTATGTCTATTATTCTTGAAAGACCTTTTCTTAATATTGCAGGGGCTGTTATTGATTGCAACAAAGGCAATGTCACTTTTCATGTTAATGGTAATGAGCATACGGTACACTTTCCGAGGAAACAACCTCAAGTTTATAGTATCAATTCTATTGGAAAAATTCCATCGATTATATTTGGAGGTTTTGAATTTCCTCTTCCTACTGTCAAGAAGAAATATGATATACTTATTATAGGGGATGTGCATATCCCCATTGAGGTAACTTAGTGTTATTCGAAATTTCTCCGGTTTCATGATTATCGGAATGAGTTTGTTAACAAGACTTGATCAACCTTGTTAGTGGATTCTTTTTGATGAGCATGAGATGGATGAAACTAGAAGCACAAACTTCTGTACCCTCTCTATACTTTCTGTTGTTTATATTAAATAAAGTAAAAATAGTATTTCTCTGTCTGTTTCCTGACTTATCCGTGCAATATAAAAATATCACGAAAATAAAAGTCCTCAGAATGCCATGCCAATTTAATATGATTTTTTCATGAATATTTGAGGATTTACTGTGCAAAAATTACCGCGAGAGGAGCTGCCACCTGGCCACGAGGGTGGTGGGCGCCCCCCCCCCCTCTAGGGTGCGCCCCCTGCCTCGTGGGCCCACGGTGGCCCTCCTCCACTTATCCCAGCACCCATCTTCTTCCTCTGTCTCACACAAACCCGAAAAACCAACTCAAGCACGAGTTCCAGCCACTTTTGTTGTGATTTTCGATCTCCTTGCTCAAAGCACCTCTCGCAAAACTGCTTGGGGAGATTGTTCCTTGGTATGTGACTCCTCCATTGGTCCAATTAGTTTTTGTTCTAGTGCTTTATTCTTTTCAAATTTGTGCTGCATAGGTGACCATGTTCTTGAGCTTGCATGTCAAATTTATATGGTTTTAAGTAGTTCCAATGCTTGATATAGGCTCTAGGCACTTGTAGGAGTGGTTGCTATCAGTTTTATTGAGTTTGGTTTACTTTTATTTTGAAGTTACTAAAAAATTCAGAATTTTTCAGAGAAAAACAATATGCTTAGGAAGATGTTCCAAGGTGGTTCTTCTAAGAAGCAAGGACTCAGGATTGCTATGCGCGATGCTAACGAGGATCCACCAAGAGACGCTCCGGTACGGCCTTGCGAATGGCCGTCGGAAAATTTTATGGACCGTGCGGGAATTAAAGAAGAATCCAAAGCATATTTGCGCAATGCCGGCCTTGAGGATTTTGAGGCTAACAAATGCCCCCAGTATCATGATCTCACAAGTTCGCTTGTGAGGAGGTTTGAGTATTCATCTTCGCGTAATTCTCCTTCAGTCATGTTTGATCTTTATGACAAATCTTATACCATGGACCTAGAGGATTTCACTCTTGCATGCAAACTTCCATCATGGGGCAGTATTAGGGATCCCCCTAAATCTGAATTTAGAAACTTTCTTGCTAGTATAACTGTGGGGGAATCTAGAGATATAACGCAGGCTACCATAGGGAGCATTCACTTTCCTGCTATACATTATTTTGCTCTCTTCATCGGTAGATGCATAAATGCTAAGGATGAAGCATGTCATATGTGTGTCCCTGATCTTAGCATTCTTAGGAGTGCTGTGTTAGGAGACCAATCTTATCATATGGGAGCCATTGTAGCTCGTAAGTTGCATCATAATAGACATAATGGGGATTTCTTTGGAGGAATTTATGCAACCCGCTTAGCTCATTTTCTTTAGACATTCATGAGGGTGATACGGAGTTTCCTCCTGCATATTTAGATTATGACTCTATGGCTTCGCACCAGTTTGTCGAGAGGCCTGAATCACCTCTCTTATATCGTTTAATTTTTGATAAACGACGTGTTTTCCGTATTACTCTCCCTGCTCCTGCCTTCTTTGATTCACAGACAAAAGGGAGATATGTTATTACCAGAGAGGAGGTAGAAGAGTACGAGAGGAGAGCGGAGGCAGCTCGACTCCATGCTGCAGCTCAGCAGGCGATAACCGCTGCACATCAGTATGATCCCAACTATTCTTCCTCATCACAGTACGACCCCAACAACTATTATTATGGATATCCGCCAGGCCAGCCGTGGCCATAGACAAACTTAGGCCAAAAGTCTAAGCTCGGGGGAGTACGTATTTATCACCGACATTACATTTATGTTCACACACACTCATTGCTAGATGTCGGTGCTCATACTTTTTCATTGTAATATCCATGCTAGTTTATTTTCTTTTTCCTATTTTTTTTTCTTGTGTGTTTGTTAAACCTTAAGAAAAACCAAAAAAAATTAGTAGTAGTCTACTTTTCTGCTGTAGTAGTAATAATTAAAAAGAAACCCCAAAAATATTTCCTATTCTTCTTTTGCTTGTTGGGAGCTTTCCCGTGTAAATAGTTTTATTTATTTTCTTTTCTTTGGGGTCAGTAGGAGAAGACCATAATTAAATTGTTGAAGTGGCTCTTATATGCATTATTGTTGATTTAACCAAGAGCCCATATTGCTTTGTCTTCTCCTATTTATTGAATGCTCGCAGATTCCAGCTTAGTCCAATGCACGTGCACTCTTATTATTATTCACACCGTTCGGTCGTGCAAGTGAAAGGCAATTATGATGATATATGATGGACTGACTGAGATGAGAAAAGCTGGTATGAACTCGACCTCTTTTGTTTTTGTAAATATGATGAGCCCGTCGTTCTCGATTCAGCTTATTATGAATAAACATGTTTGCAATGACAATTAGAGATCAGAGTTGCTTGTGCCATGCTTGATTAGCTATGAGTTATAATGGTTTACCTTGTGTGCCAACATGTTATTAAGATGATTATGATGCGGTATGATGGGGTGGTATCCTCCTTTGAATGATTTAAGTGACTTGACTTGGCACATGTTCACGCATATAGTTGAAACAAAATCAACATAGCCTTCACGATATTTATGTTCATGGTGGATTATATCCTACTCATGCTTGCATCCAATGTTTATTAATTTTAATGCATGTACATGGCTATTGTCGCTCTCTAGTTGGTCACTTCCCAGTCTTTTTCTAGCCTTCACCTGTACTAAGCGGGAATACTGCTTGTGCATCCAATCCCTTAAACCCCAAAGTTATTCCAGATGAGTCCACTATACCTTCCTATATGCGGTATCTACCTGCCGTTCCAAGTAAATTTGTATGTGCCAAACTCTAAACCTTCAAATAAAAATTCTGTTTTGTATGCTCGAATAGCTCATATATCAACTAGGGTTGTCCGTATCTTCCATGTTAGGCTGGTTATTCTCAAGAGGAGTGGACTCCGCTCCTCATTCACGAGATAAAGGGCTGGTCACCGGGATGCCCAGTCCCATGCTTTATGCAAACTAAATCAAAATAATTGCAAACAAAACTCCCCCTGGGACCTGATGTATGTTGGAGGCACTCGTTGTTTCAAGCAAGCCATGGATTGATGTTTGTTGGTGGAGGGGGAGTATAAAATTTACCGTTCTGTTTGGGAACCGCCTATAATGTGTGTAGCATGGAAGATATCGCCATCTCTTGGTTGATACGTTGACAATGAAAGTATACCGCTCAAAATACAATTTATATCTATTTCAAAACCGAGCTCTGGCACCTCTACAAACCCCTGCTTCCCTCTACGAAGGGCCTATCCATTTACTTTTATGTTGAGTCATCACCCTCTTATTAAAAAGCACTAGCTGGAGAGCACAGATGTCATTTGCATTCATCACTATTAATTTATATTGGGTATGACTATGATTGGATCTCTTTTACCATGAATTACAATGTCTAGTCAGTCCTTGATCTTTAAAGGTTCTCTGCATTTATGTTTTGCGGTCTCAGAAAGGGCTAGCGAGATACCATCTTGTTATATCATATTATGATTGTTTTGAGGAAGTTTGTCATCCAAGATTTATTATTATGACTTGCTAGTTGATTATGCTATTGATATGAATAATTATGACACCTGAGAATTATTGCAAATGTGGTTAGTTATGATCTATGCTGAAAACTTGAATGTTGGCTTGACATAGTTACAACAACAAGAGCAAACAGAGTTTGTAAACGTTTTTCTTTCTTTCTTTCAGTTTGTCAACTGAATTGCTTGAGGACAAGTAAGGGTTTAAGCTTGGGGGAGTTGATACGCCTTCGTCGTATCTACTTTTCCAAACACTTTTTCCCTTGTTTTGGACTCTAACTTGTATGATTTGAATGGAACTAACCCGGACTAACGCTGTTTTCAGCAGAATTGCCATGATGTTGTTTTATGTGCACAAAACAAATATTCTCGGAATGACCTGAAACTCCACGGAACATCTTAGAAAAAATAAAAAAATCCTCGCCAAAGATGAAGACCAGGGGGCCCACACCCTTCTCACGAGGGTGGGGGCACCCCCCCTAGGGCGCGCCCCCCTACCTCGTGGGCCCCCCTGGAAACCCTCCGACGCCAACTCCAACTCTATATATTTGCTTTCGGAGAGAAAAAATCAGAGAGAAGAAATCATCACGTAGTACGATACGGAGCCGCCGCCAAGCCCTAAAACCTCTCGGGAGGGCTGATCTGGAGTCCGTTCGGGGCTCCGGAGAGGGGGATTCGTCGCTGTCGTCATCATCAACCATCCTCCATCACCAATTTCATGATGCTCACCGTCGTGCGTGAGTAATTCCATCGTAGGCTTGCTGAATGGTGATGGGTTGGATGAGATTTATCATGTAATTGAGTTAGTTTTGTTAGAGTTTGATCCCTAGTATCCATTATGTTCTGAGATTGATGTTGCTATGACTTTGCTATGCTTAATGCTTGTCACTAGGGCCCGAGTGCCATGATTTCAGATCTGAACCTATTATGTTTTCATGAATATATGTGAGTTCCTGATCCTATCTTGCAAGTCTATAGTCACCTACTATGTGTTATGATCCGGCAACCCCGAAGTGACAATAATCGGGACCACTCCCGGTGATGACCATAGTTTGAGGAGTTCATGTATTCACTATGTGTTAATGCTTTGTTCCGGTTCTCTATTAAAAGGAGGCCTTAATATCCCTTAGTGTCCAATAGGACCCGCTGCCACGGGAGGGTAGGACAAAAGATGTCATGCAAGTTCTTTTCCATAAGCACGTATGACTATATACGGAATACATGCCTACATTACATTGATGAATTGGAGCTAGTTCTGTGTCACCCTATGTTATGACTGTTACATGATGAACCGCATCCGACATAATTATCCATCACTGATCCAGTGCCTACGAGTTTTCCATATACTAGTTTACGCTTATTTACTTTCTTGCTGCTACTGTTACAATCACTACAAAATACTAAAAACATTACTTTTGCTGTCTTTACTTTTGTTGCTGCTACCACCACTATCATATTACCTTGCTACTAAACACTTTGCTGCAGATACTAAGTTTCCAGGTGTGGTTGAATTGACAACTCAACTGCTAATACTTGAGAATATTCTTTGGCTCCCCTTGTGTCGAATCAATAAATTTGGGTTGAATACTCTACCCTCGAAAGCTGTTGCGATCCCCTATACTTGTGGGTTATCATCAGAGCAGCCTATTGTGTGGAGCAGAGAAGATCACCCTCCCGGGGTTGTTAATTCGGGTCACTTAGCCCTGGTAGTGGCACCTCAGGTTGGTGGATACAAATTCACTAAAGTGCTTATGGAAGGAGGCAGTAGTGGGGTTAACTGATAAGAGTCTTAAGCAATCCAACACTGTTTTTCACGGTGTTGTGCCTGGCAAGTCGGCATACCCAGTTGGTAAGATTGAACTGGAAGTAGCCTTTGGGGACGAATATGATTCCAGGGCTGAGAAGTTAACTTTTGAGGTGGTTAAGATCAAAAGCCCAAATCATACTCTATTTGGACGGCCGGCTTACGCCAAGTTTATGGCTCAGCCATGTTATGTATATCTGCAGCTCAGGATGTCGGGTTATAAAGGCACCATTACAGTACATGGAAGCGAGAAAATAGCCCTGGAGTGTGAAGAAGGTGATGCCGCTTATGTTGAGTCTGTTTGTGCGACAGAGGAATTGAAGTTTTATAAAGACAACGTTGACCCGGCAGACATGACGTCTTTAAAGAAGCCAACTACGGAGCATGAACCGGTGTTGAAATTCAAGTCAGCTGATGACACCAAAACGGTTGATTTTGTGCCTGGCAACTCACGCAAGCAGTTCATCATCAGTGCCAACTTGGATCCAAAATAGGAAAGCGCGCTCATCGAGTTCATCCATGAGAACCGGGACATCTTTGCATGGAAACCTTCTAACATGCCGGGTGTCCCGAGAGCTGAGCACACTCTTAATATTGATCCGAAGTTTAAGCCGGTCAGGCAGTTTCTTCGATGGTTTAACGAGGAACGGCACAAGGCCATTGGAGAAGAGGTGGCCCGGCTCTTGGCGGTCGGGTTGATCGTTGAAGTTTTTCACCCAGAGTGGTTAGCTAACCCGGTGCTTGTACTCAAGAAAACGATACCTAGCGTATGTGTGTGGATTACACCGATTTGAACAAGGCTTGTACGGCTGACCCTTTTGCTCTCCCTCATATTGATCAGATCATTGATGCTACGGCGGGTTGCGAGCGTTTGAGTTTTTTGGATGCATACTCAGGTTATCATCAGATCAAGATGGCAGTTAAGGACCAGGAGAAAACAGCTTTCATCACTCCGTTTGGAGCCTTCTGCTATGTGTCTATGCCTTTTGGGCTTAAAAGTGCCCAGGCGACTTATCAACGGTGTGTACAGAATTGCCTTCACAATCAGATTGGGCGTAATGTTCACGCTTATGTGGATGATATAGTGGTGAAATCCAGAGAAGAGGGAACCTTGGTAACAGATCTGAAGGAGACCTTTGATAACCTCTGGGTCTACAAGATGATGCTTAACCCGGCCAAGTGTGTTTTTGGAGTCCCAGCTGGCAAACTCTTGGGTTTTTTGGTGTCTAATAGAGGTATTGAAGCTAACTCGGAGAAAACTAAGGCAATCACATCCCTGGCCAAACCGGCGTGCATCAATGACGTTCAACGGCTAGCGGGTCGCGTTGCTGCTTTGAGACGGTTCATAAGCCGGTCAGGGGAGAAGGTGATGACTTTGTATCAGATGATGAAAAAGACGGATGACTTTATTTGGAGTGATGCTGCAAACTCTGCCTTTGAGGATCTGAAGAAACAACTTGCTGAGCCGCCGGTTCTTGCTGCTCCGATTGAGAAAGAGCCGTTATTGTTATATGTAGCTGCTAACTCACGTGTTGTTGGTGTGGCCATTGTGGTGGAGCGCAAGGAGGCTGGCAAGGAACATCCAGTCCAACGGCCGGTTTACTACGTTAGTGAGGTGCTGATTGAATCTAAACAAAGATATCCACATTGATAGAAGCTCGTTTATGGGGTGTTCTGAAGGAAATATGCCCTAGAGGCAATAATAAAGTTATTATTTATTTCCTTATATCATGATAAATGTTTATTATTCATGCTAGAATTTTATTAACCAGAAACATAATACATGTGTGAATACATAGACAAACAGAGTGTCACTAGTATGCCTCTACTAGACTAGCTCGTTAATCAAAGATGGTTATGTTTCCTAACCATAGACAAAGGAGTTGTTATTTGATTAACGAGGTCACATCATTAGTTGAATGATCTGATTGACATGACCCATTCCATTAGCTTAGCACCCGATCGTTTAGTATGTTGTTATTGCTTTTCTTCATGACTTATACATGTTCCTATGACTATGAGATTATGCAACTCCCGATTACCGGAGGAACACTTTGGGTGCTACCAAACGTCACAACGTAACTGGGTGATTATAAAGGAGCATTACAGGTGTCTCCAAAGGTAGATGTTGGGTTGGCGTATTTCGAGATTAGGATTTGTCACTCCGATTGTCGGAGAGGTATCTCTGGGCCCTCTCGGTAATGCACATCACATAAGCCTTGCAAGCATTGCAACTAATGAGTTAGTTGCGAGATGATGTATTACAGAACAAGTAAAGAGACTTGCCAGTAACGAGATTGAACTAGGTATTGGATACCGACGATCGAATCTCGGGCAAGTAACATACCGATGACAAAGGGAACAACGTATGTTGTTATGCGGTCTGACCGATAAAGATCTTCGTAGAATATGTAGGAGCCAATATGGGCATCCAGGTCCCGCTATTGGTTATTGACCGGAGACGTGTCTCGGTCATGTCTACATCGTTCTCGAACCCGTAGGGTCCGCACGCTTAAGGTTACGATGACAGTGATATTATGAGTTTATGCATTTTGATGTACCGAAGGTTGCTCGGAGTCCCGGATGTGATCACGGACATGACGAGGAGTCTCGAAATGGTCGAGACGTAAAGATTGATATATTGTAAGCCTATATTTGGATATCGGAAGTGTTCCGGGTGAAATCGGGATTTTACCGGATTACTGGGAGGTTACGGAACCCCCCGGGAGCCATATGGGCCTTATTGGGCTTTAGTGGAAAAGTGAAAGGGGCTGCCCATGGTGGGCTGCGCGCCTCCCCCCTCCCCTAGTCCAACTAGGACTAGGAGAGGTGGCCGGCCACCTCTCTCTCTCTTTCCCCCTTGGGAATCCTATTTGGAATAGGATTGGGGGGGGGAGTCCTACTCCCGGTAGGGCTGGCCGCACCCCTCCCCCTTGGCTCCTTTATATACGGAGGCAGGGGGCACCTCTAGACACAAATTGATCCACGTGATCTATTCCTTAGTCGTGTGCGGTGCCCCCTGCCACCATATTCCTCGATAATACTGTAGCGGAGTTTAGGCGAAGCCCTGCTGCTGTAGTTCATCAAGATCGTCACCACGCCGTCGTGCTGACGGAACTCTTCCCCTACACTTTGCTGGATCAGAGTCCGGGGATCGTCATCGAGCTGAACGTGTGCTCGAACTCGGAGGTGTCGTAGTTTCGGTGCTTGATCGGTTGGATCGTGAAGACGTACGACTACTTCCTCTACGTCGTGTCAGCGCTTCTGCAGTCGGTCTGCGTTGGGTACGTAGACAACACTCTCCCCTCTCGTTGCTATGCATCACATGATCTTGCGTGTGCGTAGGAAATTTTTGAAATTACTACGAAACCCAACAGTGGCATCCAAGCCTAGGTTATTTATGTTGGTGTAATATGCACGAGTAGAACACAAGTGAGTTGTGGGCGATATAAGTCATACTGCCTACCAGCATGTCATACTTCGGTTCGGCGGCATTGTTGGACGAGACGACCCGGACCAACCTTACGCGTACGCTTACGCGAGACCGGTTCCCCTGACGTGCTTTGCACACAGGTGGCTTGCGGGCGACTGTCTCTCCAACTTTAGTTGAACCAAGTATGGCTACGCCCGGTCCTTGCAAAGGTTAATATGGAGTCTATTTGACAAACTATCGTTGTGGTTTTGATGCGTAGGTGAGATTGGTTCTTGCTTAAGCCCATAGCATCCACATAAAACTTGCAACAACAAAGTAGAGGACGTCTAACTTGGTTTTGCAGGGCATGTTGTGATGTGATATGGTCAAAGCATGATGCTAAATTTTATTGTATGAGATGATCATGTTTTGTAACCGAGTTATCGGCAACTGGCAGGAGCCATATGGTTGTCGCTTTATTGTATGCAATGCAATCGCGATGTAATGCTTTACTTTATTACTAAGCGGTAGTGATAGTCGTGGAAGCATAAGATTGGCGAGACGACAACGATGCTACGATGGAGATCAAGGTGTCGCGCCGGTGACGATGGTGATCACGACGGTGCTTCAGAGATGGAGATCACAAGCACAAGATGATGATGGCCATATCATATCACTTATATTGATTGCATGTGATGTTTATCTTTTTATGCATCTTATCTTGCTTTGATTGACGGTAGCATTATGAGATGATCTCTCACTAAATTATCAAGAAGTGTTCTCCCTGAGTATGCACCGTTGCCAAAGTTCGTCGTGCCCAGACACCACGTGATGATCGGGTGTGATAAGCTCTACGCCCATCTACAACGGGTGCAAGCCAGTTTTGCACACGCAGAATACTCATGTTAAACTTGACGAGCCTAGCATATGCAGATATGGCCTCGGAACACGGAGACCGAAAGGTCGTGCGTGAATCATATAGTAGATATGATCAACATAACGATGTTCACCATTGAAAACTACTCCATCTCACGTGATGATCGGTTATGGTTTAGTTGATTTGGATCACGTAATCACTTAGAAGATTAGAGGGATGTCTATCTAAGTGGGAGTTCTTAAGTAATATGATTAATTGAACTTAAATTTATCATGAACCTAGTCCCTGATAGTATCTTGCTTGTTTATGTTGATTGTAGATAGATGGCTCGTGCTGTTGTTCCGTTGAATTTTAATGCGTTCCTTGAGAAAGCAAAGTTGAAAGATGATGGTAGCAATTACACGGACTGGGTCCGTAACTTGAGGATTATCCTCATTGCTGCACAAAAGAATTACGTCCTGGAAGCACCGCTGGGTGCCAGGCCTGCTGCTGGAGCAACACCAGATGTTATGAACGTCTGGCAGAGCAAAGCTGATGACTACTCGATAGTTCAGTGTACCATGCTTTAGGGCTTAGAATCGGGACTTCAACGACGTTTTGAACGTCATGGAGCATATGAGATGTTCCAGGAGTTGAAGTTAATATTTCAAGCAAATGCCCGAATTGAGAGATATGAAGTCTCTAATAAGTTCTATAGCTGCAAGATGGAGGAGAACAGTTCTGTCAGTGAGCATATACTCAAAATGTCTGGGTATAATAATCACTTGATTCAATTGGGAGTTAATCTTCCGGATGATTGCGTCATTGACAGAATTCTCCAATCACTGCCACCAAGCTACAAGAGCTTCGTGATGAACTATAATATGCAAGGGATGAACAAGACTATTCCCGAGCTCTTCGCAATGCTGAAAGCTGCGGAGGTAGAAATCAAGAAGGAGCATCAAGTGTTGATGGTTAACAAAACCACTAGTTTCAAGAAAAAGGGCAACGGGAAGAAGAAGGGGAACTTCAAGAAGAACAGCAAGCAAGTTGCTGCTCAGGAGAAGAAACCTAAGTCTGGACCTAAGCCTGAAACTGAGTGCTTCTACTGCAAGCAGACTGGTCACTAGAAGCGGAACTGCCCCAAGTATTTGGCGGATAAGAAGGATGGCAAGGTGAACAAAGGTATATGTGATATACATGTTATTGATGTGCACCTTACTAGAGCACACAGTAGCACCTGGGTATTTGATACTGGTTCTGTTGCTAATATTTGCAACTCGAAACAGGGACTACAGAATAAGCGGGCACTGGCAAAGGGCGAGGTGACGATGCGCGTGGGAAACGGTTCCAAAGTCGATGTGATCGCGGTCGGCACGCTACCTCTACATCTACCTTCGGGATTAATATTAGACCTAAATAATTGTTATTTGGTGCCAGCGTTGAGCATGAACATTATATCTGGATCTTGTTTAATGCGAGACGGTTATTCATTTAAATCAGAGAATAATGGTTGTTCTATTTATATGAGTAATATCTTTTATGGTCATGCACCCTTGAAGAGTGGTCTATTCTTATTGAATCTCGATAGTAGTAATACACATATTCATAATGTTGAAGCCAAAAGATGCAGAGTTGATAATAAAAGTGCAACTTATTTGTGGCACTGTCGTTTAGGTCATATCGGTGTAAAGCGCATGAAGAAACTCCATACTGATGGACTTTTGGAACCACTTGATTATGAATCACTTGGTACTTGCAAACCGTGCCTCATGGGCAAGATGAATAAAACACCGTTCTCCGGTACTATGGAGAGAGCAACAAATTTGTTGGAAATCATACATACCGATGTATGTGGTCCGATGAATATTGAGGCTCGTGGCGGATATCGTTATTTTCTCACCTTCACAGATGATTTAAGCAGATATGGGTATATCTACTTAATGAAACATAAGTCTGAAACATTTGAAAAGTTCAAAGAATTTCAGAGTGAAGTTGAAAATCATCGTAACAAGAAAATAAAGTTTCTGCGATCTGATCGTGGAGGAGAATATTTGAGTTACGAGTTTGGTGTACATTTGAAAAATTGTGGAATAGTTTCGCAACACACGCCACCCGGAACACCACAGCGTAATGGTGTGTCCGAACGTCGTAATCGTACTTTACTGGATATGGTGCGATCTATGATGTCTCTTACTGATTTACCACTATCATTTTGGGGATACACTCTAGAGACGGCCGCATTCACGTTAAATAGGGCACCATCAAAATCCGTTGAGACGACGCCTTATGAACTGTGGTTTGGCAAGAAACCGAAGTTGTCGTTTCTTAAAGTTTGGGGCTGCGATGCTTATGTGAAAAAGCTTCAACCTGATAAGCTCGAACCCAAATCGGAGAAATGTGTCTTCATAGGATACCCAAAGGAGACTGTTGGGTACACCTTCTATCACAGATCCGAAGGCAAGACATTCGTTGCTAAGAATGGATCCTTTCTAGAGAAGGAGTTTCTCTCGAAAGAAGTGAGTGGGAGGAAAGTAGAACTTGACGAGGTAACTGTACCTGCTCCCTTACTGGAAAGTAGTACATCACAGAAAACTGTTTCAGTGACACCTACACCAGTTAGTGAGGAAGCCAATGATAATGATCATGAAACTTCAGATCAAGATACTACTGAACCTCGTAGATCAACCAGAGTAAGATCCGCACCAGAGTGGTACGGTAATCCTGTTCTGGAAGTCATGCTACTAGATCATGATGAACCTACGAACTATGAAGAAGTGATGGTGAGCCCAGATTCCGCAAAGTGGCTTGAAGCCATGAAATCTGAGATGGGATCCATGTATGAGAACAAAGTATGGACTTTGGTTGACTTGCCCGATGATCAGCAAGCAATTGAGAATAAATGGATCTTTAAGAAGAAGACTGACACTGATGGTAATGTTACTGTCTACAAAGCTCGACTTGTCGCAAAAGGTTTTCGGCAAGTTCAAGGGATTGACTACGATGAGACCTTCTCGCCCGTACCGATGCTTAAGTCCGTCCGAATCATGTTAGCGATTGCCGCATTTTATGATTATGAAATTTGGCAGATGGATGTCAAAACTGCATTCCTGAATGGATTTCTGGAAGAAGAGTTGTATATGATGCAACCGGAAGGTTTTGTCGATCCAAAGGGAGCTAACAAAGTGTGCAAGCTCCAGCGATCCATTTATGGACTGGTGCAAGCCTCTCGGAGTTGAAATAAACGTTTTGATAGTGTGATCAAAGCATTTGGTTTTATACAGACTTTCGGAGAAGCCTGTATTTACAAGAAAGTGAGTGGGAGCTCTGTAGCATTTCTGATATTATATGTGGATGACATATTGCTGATTGGAAATGATATAGAATTTCTGGATAGCATAAAGGGATACTTGAATAAAAGTTTTTCAATGAAAGACCTCGGTGAAGCTGCTTACATATTAGGCATTAAGATCTATAGAGATAGATTAAGATGCTTAATTGGACTTTCACAAAGCACATACCTTGACAAAATTTTGAAGAAGTTCAAAATGGATCAAGCAAAGAAAGGGTTCTTGCCTGTGTTACAAGGTGTGAAGTTGAGTAAGACTCAATGCTCGACCACTGCAGAAGATAGAGAGAATATGAAAGATGTTCCCTATGCATCAGCCATAGGATCTATCATGTATGCAATGCTGTGTACCAGACCTGATGTGTGCCTTGCTATAAGTTTAGCAGGGAGGTACCAAAGTAATCTAGGAGTGGATCACTGGACAGCGGTCAAGAACATCCTGAAATACCTGAAAAGGACTAAGGATATGTTTCTCGTATATGGGGGTGACAAAGAGCTCACCATAAAAGGTTACGTTGATGCATGCTTTGACACTGATCCGGACGATTCTAAATCGCAAACCGGATACGTGTTTACATTAAACGGTGGAGCTGTCAGTTGGTGCAGTTCTAAACAAAGCGTCGTAGCGGGATCTACATGTGAAGCAGAGTACATAGCTGCTTCGGAAGCAGCGAACGAAGGAGTCTGGATGAAGGAGTTCATATCCGATCTAGGTGTCATACCTAGTGCATCGGGTCCAATGAAAATCTTTTGTGACAATACTGGTGCAATTGCCTTGGCAAAGGAATCCATATTTCACAAAAGGACCAAACACATCAAGAGACGCTTCAATTCCATCCGGGATCTAGTCCAGGTGGGAGACATAGAGATTTGCAAGATACATACGGATCTGAATGTTGCAGACCCGTTGACTAAGCGTCTTCCACGAGCAAAACATGATCAGCACCAAGGCTCCATGGGCGTTAGAATCATTACAGTGTAATCTAGATTATTGACTCTAGTGCAAGTGGGAGACTGAAGGAAATATGCCCTAGAGGCAATAATAAAGTTATTATTTATTTCCTTATATCATGATAAATGTTTATTATTCATGCTAGAATTGTATTAACTAGAAACATAATACATGTGTGAATACATAGACAAACAGAGTGTCACTAGTATGCCTCTACTAGACTAGCTCGTTAATCAAAGATGGTTATGTTTCCTAACCATAGACAAAGGAGTTGTTATTTGATTAACGAGGTCACATCATTAGTTGAATGATCTGATTGACATGACCCATTCCATTAGCTTAGCACCCGATCGTTTAGTATGTTGTTATTGCTTTTCTTCATGACTTATACATGTTCCTATGACTATGAGATTATGCAACTCCCGTTTACCGGAGGAACACTTTGGGTGCTACCAAACATCACAACGTAACTGGGTGATTATAAAGGAGCATTACAGGTGTCTCCAAAGGTAGATGTTGGGTTAGCGTATTTCGAGATTAGGATTTGTCACTCCGATTGTCGGAGAGGTATCTCTAGGCCCTCTCGGTAATGCACATCACATAAGCCTTACAAGCATTGCAACTAATGAGTTAGTTGCGAGATGATGTATTATAGAACGAGTAAAGAGACTTGCCGGTAACGAGATTGAACTAGGTATTGGATACCGATGATCGAATCTCGGGCAAGTAACATACCGATGACAAAGGGAACAACGTATGTTGTTTTGCGGTCTGACCGATAAAGATCTTCGTAGAATATGTAGGAGCCAATATGGGCATCCAGGTCCAGCTATTGGTTATTGACCGGAGACGTGTCTCGGTCATGTCTACATCGTTCTCGAACCCGTAGGGTCCGCACGCTTAAGGTTACGATGGCAGTGATATTATGAGTTTATGCATTTTGATGTACCGAAGGTTGTTCGGAGTCCCGGATGTGATCACGGACATGACGAGGAGTCTCGAAATGGTCGAGATGTAAAGATTGATATATTGGAAGCCTATATGTGGATATCGGAAGTGTTCCGGGTGAAATCGGGATTTTACCGGATTACTGGGAGGTTACCGGAACCCCCCGGGAGCCATATGGGCCTTATTGGGCTTTAGTGGAAAAGTGAAAGGGGCTGCCCATGGTGGGCTGCTCGCCTCCCCCCTCCCCTAGTCCAACTAGGACTAGGAGAGGTGGCCGGCCACCTCTCTCTCTCTTTCCCCCTTGGGAATCCTATTTGGAATAGGATTGGGGCGGGAGTCCTACTCCCGGTAGGAGTAGGACTCCTCTTGCGCCTCCATAGGGCTGGCCGCACCCCTCCCCCTTGGCTCCTTTATATACGGAGGCAGGGGGCACCTCTAGACACAAGTTGATCCACGTGATCTATTCCTTAGCCATGTGCGGTGCCCCCTGCCACCATATTCCTCGATAATACTGTAGCGGAGTTTAGGCGAAGCCCTGCTGCTGTAGTTCATCAAGATCGTCACCACGCCGTCGTGCTGACGGAACTCTTCCTTGACACTTTGCTGGATCGGATTCCGGGGATCGTCATCGAGCTGAACGTGTGCTCGAACTCGGAGGTGCCGTAGTTTCGGTGCTTGATCGGTTGGATTGTGAAGACGTACGACTACTTCCTCTACGTCGTGTCAGCGCTTCTGCAGTCGGTCTGCGTTGGGTACATAGACAACACTCTCCCCTCTCATTGCTATGCATCACATGATCTTGCGTGTGCGTAGGAAATTTTTGAAATTACTACGAAACCCAACATGTTCATGGCAAGCCAGAAGCTCAAACATTACTTTCAGGGTCACCCAATCACTGTGGTTAGCTCCGCTCCTTTAGGAGACATCATTCAAAATAGAGAAGCCACAGGATGAGTCGCCAAGTGGGCTATTAAACTTGGGTCTCATGGTTTAAACTATATGCCACGTACTGCGATCAAATCTCAGGCGCTGGTTCACTTCATTAATGACTGGACAGAGTTGCAGATGCCAGAGGAGAAGCCAGACAACACATATTGGACGATTCATTTTGATGGGTCCAGACAGCTAGAAGGCTCGGGGGTTGGAGTTTTTTTAACTTCTCCTCGAGGGGACAAGTTTTGTTATGTGTTGCGATTAATGTTTCCTTGTACTAACAACGTAGCAGAGTATGAAGCCTTGCTCCATGGTCTTCGAATGGCTAAAGAGATGAGCCTGAGCCGGGTCCGGTGCCTTGGCGATTCAGATTTGGTGGCCCAACAGGTGTCAGGCAAGTGGGATTCCAAGGTTCCTCTCATGGCGGCTTATCGCCGTGAAGTTGATGCTGTTGCAGGACATTTTAAGGGTTATCAGGTGGAACACATTGACCGTAGTAAGAACGAAGCGGCCGATGCTTTAAGCCGGTTGGGATCTCAGCATAAGCCGGTGCCACCTAACACCTTTTTGGATGTTTTGCATAACCCATCTGTTAAGTTACCTACAGAGGAAGATTTGGCCATTCCTGACCCGGAGGCACAGTTGGTGGCGGCTCTTCACGTCATCCCAGATTGAACAATACCGTTCTTGGCTTACATGACCCGGGGCGAGTTGCCAGAGGATGAGACCCTGGCCCGATAGATAACCCGGCGGTCCAAGTCAATGATGATTTCTGACAGAGAGTTATACCATCGCAGCGTCACTAGAGCGTTTCAGCGGTGTGTTTCTCCTGAAGAAGGCCAAGAAATACTTCGTGAGATCCATGAAGGGGATTGTGGTCATCAAGCCGGGTCAAAGTCTCTTGTGGCCAAAGCTTTTCTTCATGGTTTTTACTGGTTGACGGCTCACGCTGATGCAGAGGATCTAGTCAGTAGATGTGATGGATGTCAAAAATTTGCATGACGAGCACATGTGCCGGCTCAAGAATTGCGGATGATTCCAATCACTTGGCCGTTTGCAGTCTGGGGGCTTGACATGGTTGGACCTTTCAAAAGGTCCAAGGATAAAAAGACACATCTTTTAGTGGCAGTTGACAAATTCACAAAGTGGGTTGAGGCAGAGCCACTGAGTAACTGTGATGCAGCCACAGTGGTTCAGTTCATGAAAAAGGTCATTTTTCGCTTTGGTTTTCCACACAACATTATCACTGACAATGGCACTAATTGAAGGAAATATGCCCTAGAGGCAATAATAAAGTTATTATTTATTTCCTTATATCATGATAAATGTTTATTATTCATGCTAGAATTGTATTAACCGGAAACATAATACATGTGTGAATACATAGACAAACAGAGTGTCACTAGTATGCCTCTACTTGACTAGCTCGTTAATCAAAGATGGTTATGTTTCCTAACCATTGACAAAGAGTTGTTATTTCATTAACGGGATCACATCATTAGTTGAATGATCTGATTGACATGACCCATTCCATTAGCTTAGCACTCGATCGTTTAGTATGTTGCTATTGCTTTCTTCATGACTTATACATGTTCCTATGACTATGAGATTATGCAACTCCCGTTTGCCGGAGGAACACTTTGTGTGCTACCAAACGTCACAACGTAAATGGGTGATTATAAAGGAGCTCTACAGGTGTCTCCAAAGATAGATGTTGGGTTGGCGTATTTCGAGATTAGGATTTGTCACTCCGATTGTTGGAGAGGTATCTCTGGGCCCTCTCGGTAATGCACATCACATAAGCCTTGCAAGCATTGCAACTAATGAGTTAGTTGCGAGATGATGTATTACGGAACGAGTAAAGAGACTTGCCGGTAACGAGATTGAACTAGGTATTGGATACCGACGATCGAATCTCGGGCAAGTAACATACCGATGACAAAGGGAACAACATATGTTGTTATGCGGTCTGACCGATAAAGATCTTCGTAGAATATGTAGGAGCCAATATGGGCATCCAGGTCCCGCTATTGGTTATTGACCGGAGACGTGTCTCGGTCATGTCTACATTGTTCTCGAACCGTAGGGTCCGCTCGCTTAAGGTTTCGATGACAGTTATATTATGAGTTTTGATGTACCGAAGGAGTTCGGAGTCCCGGATGAGATCGGGGACATGACGAGGAGTCTCGAAATGGTCGAGACATAAAAATCGATATATTGGATGACTATATTCGGACATCTGAAAGGTTCCGAGTGATCCGAGTATTTTTCGGAGTACCGGAGAGTTACGGGAATTCGCCGGGGAGTATATGGGCCTTATTAGGCTTTAGGGGAAAGAGATAGGAGAAGTTGGGCGCCCCCCCATGGCCTAGTCCGAATTGGACTAGGGGGAAGGGCTGCGCCCCCTCCTTCCTTCTCTCCTCTTTTCCCTTGCCTTGACTCCTACTCCTAATACATGGAAGGACTCCTAGTTGGACTAAGAAAGGGGGAATCCTACTCTCGGTGGGAGTAGGACTCCCCAGGGTGCGCCATAGAGAGGGCCGGCCCTCCCCTCCTCCACTCCTTTATATACGGGGGCAAGGGGCACCCCATAGACACACAAGTTGATCCACGTGATCATCCCTTAGCCGTGTGCGGTGCCCCCTGCCACCATATTCCACCTCGGTCATATCGTTGTAGTGCTTAGGCGAAGCCCTGCGTCGGTAGAACATCATCATCGTCACCACGCCGTCGTGCTGACGGAACTCATCCCCGAAGCTTTGCTGGATCGGAGCCCGGGGAGCGTCATCGAGCTGTACGTGTGCTAAGAACTCGGAGGTGCCGGAGTAACGGTGCTTGGATCGGTCGGATCGGGAAGACGTACGACTACTTCCTCTACGTTGTGTCAACGCTTCCGCAGTCGGTCTGCGTGGGTACGTAGACAACACTCTCCCCTCTCGTTGATGTGCATCACCATGATCTTGCGTGTGCGTAGGAAATTTTTTGAAATTACTACGAAACCCAACAGTGGCATCCGAGCCTAGGTTTTATGGTTTGATGTTATATGCACGAGTAGAACACAAATGAGTTGTGGGTGATATAAGTCATACTGCCTACCAGCATGTCATACTTTGGTTCAGCGATATTGTTGGACGAGATGACCCGGACCAACATTACGCGTACGCTTACGCGAGACCGGTTCTCCCGACGTGCTTTGCACATAGGTGGCTTGCGGGCGACTGTCTCTCCAACTTTAGTTGAACCAAGTGTGGCTACGCCCGGTCCTTGCGAAGGTTAAAACGGAGTCTATTTGACAAACTATCATTGTGGTTTTGATGCGTAGGTGAGATGAGTTCTTGCTTAAGCCCGTAGCAGCCACGTAAAACTTGCAACAACAAAGTAGAGGACGTCTAACTTGTTTTTGCAGGGCATGTTGTGATGTGATATGGTCAAGACATGATGCTAAATTTTATTGTATGAGATGATCATGTTTTGTAACCGAGTTATCGGCAACTGGCAGGAGCCATATGGTTGTCGCTTTATTGTATGCAATGCAATCGCGATGTAATGCTTTACTTTATCACTAAGCGGTAGCGATAGTCGTGGAAGCATAAGATTGGCGAGATGACAATGATGCTACGATGGAGATCAAGGTGTCGCGCCGGTGACGATGGTGATCATGACGGTGCTTCGGAGATGGAGATCACAAGCACAAGATGATGATGGCCATATCATATCACTTATATTGATTACATGTGATGTTTATCTTTTTATGCTTCTTATCTTGCTTTGATTGACGGTAGCATTATAAGATGATCTCTCACTAAATTATCAAGAAGTGTTCTCCCTGAGTATGCACCGTTGCCAAAGTTCGTCGTGCCCAGACACCACGTGATGATCGGGTGTGATAAGCTCTATGTCCATCTACAACGGGTACAAGCCAGTTTTGCACACGCAGAATACTCAGGTTAAACTTGACGAGCCTAGCATATGCAGATATGGCCTCGGAACACGGAGACCGAAAGGTCGAGCGTGAATCATATAGTAGATATGATCAACATAATGATGTTCACCACTGAAAACTACTCCATCTCACGTGATGATCGGTTATGGTTTAGTTGATTTGGATCACGTGATCACTTAGAGGATTAGAGGGATGTCTATCTAAGTGGGAGTTCTTTAAGTAATTTGATTAATTGAACTTAAATTTATCATGAACTTAGTCCTGGTAGTATTAGCATATCTATGTTATAGATCAATAGCTCACGTTGTTGCTTTCATATGTTTATTTTGATATGTTCCTAGAGAAAATTGTGTTGAAAGATGTTAGTAGCAATGATGCGGATTGGATCCATGATCTGAGGTTTATCCTCATTGCTACACAGAAGAATTATGTCCTTGATGCACCGCTAGGTGACAGACCTATTGCAGGAGCAGATGCAGACGTTATGAACGTTTGGCTAGCTCAATATGATGACTACTTGATAGTTTAAGTGCACCATGCTTAACGGCTTAGAATCGGGACTTCAAAGACGTTTTGAACGTCATGGACCATATGAGATGTTCCAGGAGTTGAAGTTAATATTTCAAGCAAATACCCGAGTTGAGAAATATGAAGTCTCCAACAAGTTCTATAGCTAAAAGATGGAGGAGAATCGCTCAACTAGTGAGCATGTGCTCAGATTGTCTGGGTACTACAATCGCTTGAATCAAGTGGGAGTTAATCTTCCAGATAAGATAGTGATTGACAGAATTCTCTAGTCACCGTCACCAAGTTAGTACAACTTCGTGATGAACTATAATATGCAAGGGATAACGGAAACAACTCCCAAGCTCTTCGTGATGCTGAAATCAACGAAGGTAGAAATCAAGAAAAACATCACGTGTTGATGGTTGACAAGACCACTAGTTTCAAGAAAAGGGCAGAGGGAAGAAGGGGAACTTCAAGAAGAACAGCAAGCAAGTTGCTGCTCAAGTGAAGAAGCCCAAATCTGGTCCTAAGCCTGAGACTAAGTGCTTCTACTGCAAAGGGACTGGTCACTAGAAGCAGAACTACCCCAAGTGATTGGCGGATAAGAAGGATGGCAAAGTGAACATAAGTATATTTGATATACATGTTATTGATGTGTACTTTACTAGTGTTTATAGCAAACCCTCAGTATTTGATACTAGTTCAGTTGCTAAGATTAGTAACTCGAAACGGGAGTTGCAGAATAAACAAAGACTAGTTAAGGGTGAAGTGACGATGTGTGTTGGAAGTGGTTCCAAGATTGATATGATCATCATCGCACACTCCCTATAATTTCGGGATTAGTGTTGAACCTAAATAAGTGTTATTTGGTGTTTGCGTTGAGCATGAATATGATTTGATCATGTTTACTATAATACGGTTATTCATTTAAGTAAGAGAATAAAGTGTTGTTCTGTTTACATGAATAAAACCTTATATGGTTACACACCCAATGAAAATAGTTTGTTGGATCTCGATCATAGTAATACACATAATCATAATATTGAAACCAAAAGATGCAAAGTTAATAATGATAGTGCAACTTATTTGTAGCACTGCCATTTAGGTCATATTGGTGTAAAGCGCATGAAGAAACTCCATGATGATGGGCTTTTGGAATCACTTGATTATGAATCAGTTGATGCTTGCGAACCATGCCTCATGGGCAAGATGACTAAGACTTTGTTCTTCGGAACAATGGAGCGAGCAACAGATTTGTTGGAAAATCATACATACTGATGTATGTGGTCCGATGAATATTGAGGCTCGCGACAGGTATCATTATTTTCTGATCTTCACAGATGATTTGAGTAGACATGAGTATATCTACTTGATGAAACATAAGTCTGAAACATTTGAAAAGTTCAAAGAATTTCAGAGTGAAGTGAAAAATCATCGTAACAAGAAAATAAAGTTTCTACGATCTGATCGTAGAGAAGAGTATTTGAGTTACGAGTTTGGTCTTCAGTTAAAACAATGTGGAATAGTTTCACAAACTCATGCCAGATGGAACACCACAGCATAATGGTGTGTCCGAACGTCATAACCGTACTTTATTGGATATAGTGCAATCTATGATGTCTCTTACCGATCTACCACTATCATTTTGGGGTTATGCATTAGAGACAGCTGCATTCACGTTAAAAGGGCACCATCTAAATCCGTTGAGACGACGCCTTATGAACTGTGGTTTGGCAAGAAACCAAAGTTGTCGTTTCTTAAAGTTTTGGGTTGTGGTGCTTATGTGAAAAAGGTTTCATCCTGATAAGCTCAAACCCAAATCGGAGAAATATGTCTTCATAGGATACCCAAAGGAGAATATTGGGTACACCTTCTATCATAGATCCGAAGGCAAGACATTCGTTGCTAAGAATGGATCCTTTCTAGAGAAGGAGTTTCTCTCGAAAGAAGTGAGTGGGAGGAAAGTAGAAAACTTGATAAGGTAATTGTACCTTCTCCCTTATTGGAAAGTAGTTCATTACAAAAATCTGTTCTTGTGACTACTACACCAATTAGTGAGGAAGCTAATGATGATGATCATGTAACTTCAGATCAAGTTACTACTGAATCTCGTAGGTAAACCAGAGTGAGATCCGCACCAGAGTGATACGGTAATCCTGTTCTGGAGGTCATGTTACTTGACCATGACGAACCTACGAACTATGAGGAAGCGATGATGAGCCCAGATTCCGCGAAATGGTTTGAGGCCATGAAATCTGAGATGGGATCCATGTATGAGAACAAAGTATGGACTTTGGTTGACTTGCCCGATGATCGGCAAGCAATTGAGAATAAATGGATCTTCAAGAAGAAGACTGACGCTGATGGTAATGTTACTGTCTACAAAGCTAGAATTGTCGCAAAAGGTTTTCGACAAGTTCAAGGTGTTGACTACGATGAGAGCTTCTCACTCGTATCTATGCTTGAGTCTGTCTGAATCATGTTAGTAATTGCCGCATTTTATGAAATCTGGCAAATGGATAAACAAAACTGCCTTCCTTAATGGATTTATTAAAGAAGAGTTGTATATGATGCAACCAGAAGGTTTTGTCAAACCGAAAGGTGCTAACAAAATGTGCAAGCTCCAGCGATCCATCTGTGGACTGGTGCAAGCATCTCGGAGTTGGAATATACGCTTTGATGAGATGATCAAAGCATATAGTTTTATACAGACTTGCGGTGAAGTCTGTATTTACAAGAAAGTGAGTGGGAGCACTACAGCATTTCTAATAAGTATATGTGAATGACATATTGTTGATCGGAGATAATGTAGAATTATTCTGTAAAGCATAATGGAGTGTTTGAAAGGTGTTTTTCAAAGAAAGACTTCGGTGAAGCTGCTTACATATTTAGCTCCAAGATCTATAGAGATAGATCAAGACGCTTGATAAGTTTTTTCAATGAGTACATACCTTGACAAGATTTTGAAGTAGTTCAAAATGGAGCAGTCAAAGAAAGAGTTCTTGCCTGTATTACAAGGTGTGAAGTTGAGTAAGACTCAAAGCCCGACCACGGCAGAAGATAGAAAGAGAATGAAAGTCATTCCCTATGCCTTGGCCATAGGTTCTATAAAGTATGTCATGTTGTATACCAGATCTATTGTATACCCTGCACTGATTTGGCAAGGGAGTACAATAGTGATCTAGGAGTAGATCACTGGACAGCGGTCAGAATTATCCTTAGTGAAATAAGGATATGTTTCTCGATTATGGACGTGACAAAATGGTTCGTCGTAAAGGGTTACGTCGATGCAAGTTTTTGATACTGATCCAGATGATTCTAAGTCTCAATCTGGATACATATTGAAAGTGGGAGCAATTAGCTAGATTAGAGCATTGTAGACATATAATTTTGCAAAATACATACGGATCTGAATATGGCAGGCCCGTTGAGTAAATTTCTCTCACAAGCAAAACATGATCACTCTTTGGGTGTTAATCACATAGCAATGTGAACTAGATTATTGAATCTAGTAAACCCTTTAGGTGTTAGTCACATGGAGATGTGAACCAATCACATAAAGATGTGAACTATTGGTGTTAATCACATAGAGATGTGATCTAGATTATTGACTCTAGTGCAAGTGGGAGACTGAAGGAAATATGCCCTGGAGGCAATAATAAAGTTATTATTTATTTCCTTATATCATGATAAATGTTTATTATTCATGCTAGAATTGTATTAACCGGAAACATAATACATGTGTGAATACATAGACAAACAGAGTGTCACTAGTATGCCTCTACTTGACTAGCTCGTTAATCAAAGATGGTTATGTTTCCTAACCATTGACAAAGAGTTGTTATTTGATTAACAGGATCACATCATTAGTTGAATGATCTAATTGACATGACCCATTCCATTAGCTTAGCACCCGATCGTTTAGTATGTTGCTATTGCTTTCTTCATGACTTATACATGTTCCTATGACTATGAGATTATGAAACTCCCGTTTGCCGGAGGAACACTTTGTGTGCTACCAAACGTCACAACGTAAATGGGTGATTATAAAGGAGCTCTACAGGTGTCTCCAAAGATAGATGTTGGGTTGGCGTATTTCTAGATTAGGATTTGTCACTCCGATTGTCGGAGAGGTATCTCTGGGCCCTCTCGGTAATGCACATCACATAAGCCTTGCAAGCATTGCAACTAATGAGTTAGTTGCGAGATGATGTATTACGGAACGAGTAAAGAGACTTGCCGGTAACGAGATTGAACTAGGTATTGGATACCGACGATCGAATCTCGGGCAAGTAACATACCGATGACAAAGGGAACAACGTATGTTGTTATGCGGTCTGACCGATAAAGATCTTCGTAGAATATGTAGGAGCCAATATGGGCATCCAGGTCCCGCTATTGGTTATTGACCGGAAACGTGTCTCGGTCATGTCTACATTGTTCTCGAACCGTAGGGTCCGCACGCTTAAGGTTTCGATGACAGTTATATTATGAGTTTTGATGTACCAAAGGAGTTCGGAGTCCCGGATGAGATCGGGGACATGACGAGGAGTCTTGAAATGGTCGAGATGTAAAAATCGATATATTGGATGACTATATTCGGACATCTGAAAGGTTCCGAGTGATCCGAGTATTTTTCGGAGTACCGGAGAGTTACGGGAATTCGCCGGGGAGTATATGGGCCTTATTGGGCTTTAGGGGAAAGAGATAGGAGAAGTTGGGCGCCCCCCCATGGCCTAGTCCGAATTGGACTAGGGGGAAGGGCTGCGCCCCCTCCTTCCTTCTCTCCTCTTTTCCCTTGCCTTGACTCCTACTCCTAATACATGGAAGGCCTCCTAGTTGGACTAGGAAAGGGGGAATCCTACTCCCGGTGGGAGTAGGACTCCCCAGGGCGCGCCATAGAGAGGGCCGGCCCTCCCCTCCTCCACTCCTTTATATACGGGGGCAAGGGGCACCCCATAGACACACAAGTTGATCCACGTGATCGTCCCTTAGCCGTGTGCGGTGCCCCCTGCCACCATATTCCACCTCAGTCATACTGTTGTAGTGCTTAGGCGAAGCCCTGCGTCGGTAGAACATCATCATCGTCACCACGCCGTCGTGCTGACGGAACTCATCCCCGAAACTTTGCTGGATCGGAGCCCGGGGAGCGTCATCGAGCTGTACGTGTGCTAAGAACTCGGAGGTGCCGGAGTAACGGTGCTTGGATCGGTCGGATCGGGAAGACGTACGACTACTTCCTCTACGTTGTGTCAACGCTTCCGCAGTCGGTCTGCGTGGGTACGTAGACAACACTCTCCCCTCTCGTTGCTGTGCATCACCATGATCTTGCGTGTGCATAGGAAATTTTTTGAAATTACTATGAAACCCAACACTAATTTGTCCCAAGGAGCTATGGAGGAGTTTTGTCAAAGAGAGCACATCCGGCTGGATGTTTCTTCTGTAGCTCACCCTCAATCTAATGGGCAGGCTAAGAGAGCAAATCAGGAAATCTTAAAAGGTCTTAAACCCCGGCTCATGGTTCCCTTACAATAGACCCCGGGTTGCTGGGTAGAGGAGTTACCCTCGGTGCTATGGAGTATCAACACCACTCCTAACAGGTTTACAGGTTATACACCTTTCTTCATGGTTTATGTAGCTGAGGCAGTGCTGCCTAGTGACATCCGTCATGATTCACCTCATGTGGCGGCTTACGTTGAAGCTAATAACAAACAAGCCCAACAGGATGCACTTGACTTGTTAGATGAGGAGAGAGACTTAGCAGTGGCTCGATCAACAATTTATCAATAGGACATGTGCCGTTATCACAGCCGTCGGGTTAAGTCCAGGACTTTTCAAGAAGGTGACCTGGTGCTCCGGCTCATCCAGGATCTGTCAGATGCACACAAGCTATCCCCGCCTTGGGAAGGACCCTTTGTGGTCAGCAAGAATTTAAACAATGGGCCGTATTACCTCATCGATGTTCGAAAGCACAAAGACTCACGTAAATCGGAGGAGGAGACCCGCCGGCCGTGGAACATTGCTCAACTTCGGCCATACTACACCTGAGCCATCGGCTCTCGTCATGTACATACTTTAATGTTGTATATACTATGATAAGTAATAAAGCAGGACCTCTGTCCTTTTCCTTTTCAAAGATTATATACCTTTACTCTTTTTCACTATTTAAATGACTATTAAGGAGTTGATCATATCTTAATCAAGTTTAACCTTTTTGGTCCGGCTTATGATCGTATTCGAATCTAGCTGTAAACCTCATGATCACTTGGGGGCTTCCTGTTCAAACATAGGTCGTATTCGAACCAAAGAGAACATAGCTGTCGTAACCCTCTTGATCGGCTCAAAGCCAAACTCACTAGGGGGCTTCTTGATCGTATCCGAATCATAGCTTAACCCCTTTTGGGTCCGACTTGGATCGTATTTGAATCAGGGTCGTTAAAAACCTTTCAAGGTCATTTGGGGGCTTCCTGTTCAAACATAGGTCATATTCGAACCAAAGAGAACATAGTTGTCGGTACCCTCTTGATCGGTGCAACGCCAAAGCCACTGGGGGCTATATGATCGTATTCGAATCTTAGCTTAAACCCCTTTGGTCCGGTTTACTGATCGTATTCGACTCAGAAACCCCCAACTTTCAGTTACAAAGTTAATTTATATTGTTTGCAATCTGCTATTTGTCTTACTGGTCTTTGTTGTCTCAAGTTTAAATGATCAGCATGATCTTTTCAAAGGCTTGTTTATTTGACAATAAGCCACCAAGGCATGATGGTCATCAGGCATGAGGAAGCATTGACTTCTCAGAAAAGGACTGGATCATCAACTTCATCACCCGGGTCATATAAACCGGTGGTCCAGACGCAAAGGATAGGTATGACTGTTATTTATGAACAGTTCTTTCTGTGTCTTTTCGATTAATCAAAGGTTGTTTCAACCTTGTTTATTTTCAGGTCTGTTTCAGTTCTTTTTACTATGATAAAACCATTGGTCCTGTACCGGGTGTTCTGACATGTTCGGTGCTAAACCGCCAAAGCCAGTTCTTTTCCTTTTCTACAAGAACAGAGCTGAAATATTACAGAGATAATCATAGATGTGACGCATATATTGACATCAGGAAGCAAAGAGTCACACATGGCATCTTATGCACTATGGCACAGGCAAAATATGCAGTTGTTTCAAGCTAAATCTATTACAAGGCTTTAAAGATCCCACAAGATGGTTATCACTCTTCCCTTGCCGGTTCACCTCCTTCTGCTGATTGGAAGCTGGGATTGGACCAGTCAAAGCCGTTCACGGCAATTAACTCTGCTTCGTCATCAATCAGGCCAGCCGGATCAACTTCCGGAGCAAAGTATGTTGACGAACCGGCGGGATAAGATCTGTCACCTTGTAAGAGGGAGTCGCCATCTTCTTATTCTCCAAATCAAAACCCGGCTGATATTTGTCAATGTTGGTCTCATCTCCAAGAATGGTAGCTTGAGGCCGAACTCCCCTCACGCAGGCAATGAAGTCATCCTGCTCAAATAGAAACTCGTCTTCCTTCACGGTAGGGTACCCCCTAGCTACATCCATCGGGTCTAGATCTGGCACCCAGGCTTTGGAGCGGCTCAGGGCAGTCAAGGCTCCGGCTCTGGCACATGATCGTTTGACTTCTTAAAACTTGGCAGGTAAGATTGACAATTTTTTCAAGACATCGCTGAGCCGATTGGGTCCTTGGTTGGCAGGAGAGATAGCAGCAAGTGCTCGTTGAGCGCCAGTATACAACTGCTCCACTAAGGTATATACCGCTTTCAGTTTGGTCACATTATCTTGGCTCAGATTTTTGCTTTGTGGACCTGCACATATTTTTTAAACAAGGGATCAGTAGGCGGTTTATATTCCGGGTCAAAAGAAGGTATAAATGATCAATACAAATGGCTTACCAAAGATGGCAGAAACCATTTGAGACACCCGGTTCTTTAAGCCGGTAAGCTCCGTGGTAACCTCCTCAAGAGCTGATTCAGCTTTTTCAGCACGTTGTGTTAGCAGCGTCTTTTCTTTGGCCCAGGATTTCTTTTTGGCAGTCAAGCTGGTTTTCAATTTTTCCGTCTCAGCAAGACTCAATTGAAGTTTAGAATCAGCAGACTTGATTTCTGCCTCTTGATCCGCCAGCCGGGTCTTTGCATCAGTTAATTGGGAGCCCAGTTCAGATAGGGCGTTCTACAAAACATACACAAGTGTGTCAAGGCTTAAACTAAGAGTTATAAAGATTCAAGTCTCAAGTACTTTGCACTGCAATACTACTTGACACTTGGGGGCTAATGTTTGCCAAATCAATCTTTTATGACTCGTATATGTTTCAAGTCCCAAGTGTTTTACAAAGTATTAACACTTAGCACTTGGGGGCTAATGTCTGCCAAAACAATTTCTTATTACTCTTATATATTTCAAGTCCCAAGTGCTTTACAAAGTAACAGCATTTGGCACTTAGGGACTAATGCATGATATTCAGAAAGCTTCTCAAGATTAAATCGGATTACAATATTTGTTGGGATTGGTAAAAGACAACTATGAAGTTAAGTACCGGTTCATTTATGATAAATTGAGCCGGCCCTTGGGGACTACAGGTGAAGATTACACTATTTTATTGGACTTTTGAAAAACTTAGAGAGAAGATATCAATCTATATCATAAAGTCTCCAGATCATTCAGGTTCATCATCTCAAGACTTGGGGGCTGGCAGAGTGTAAGTAAACCGGAGAACATACCTCATATTTCAACTGCAGTTGCTTGACCATTTCAATTTCTGACTCACGGCTGGAGTGGACATGGCTAAGATAGCCGGACAATATGTCACTGGCATTTAGATGAGTGTAGTGAGAAATATCAAAACGCACTTTCTGTCTCTCCAAGGCTTCTTGTTTAGCAGTGTGCCGAGCTAACACAGTAGGAGTCCCCGGTTCAAAAAAAATGGCTACCAGTGACCAGAACGTCATGATCAGAAGATGATGGCGGGTTAGCTGAACTGGATGGTCTAGCAGTAGAGGGATTAACAGCGGTATCATCAGCTGACGGCTCAGGAGGATCCAATTGAGTATTGGTAGCCGGGTCTTCTGGTGCTTCAGTTCGAGGGGGAGAAGTTGGCATGGCCGGTTCAGGTGCAAGGACTGACGGGTCTTTCGCCGGTTCAGTCACCTTGGCCTTCTTGGACTTGGCTTGACCACTAAGAAAGATGTTATGAGACAGTTAGTTCAAAGATGCGGTTTGAAACACACAGAGGAAAGATGATTTTTCCTTACCCAGGGGCAGTCTTGAAGGACGGAAATTGAGTCTGTGGTGAGTCGCCAGAAGAGCGAGACACCTCCTGCAAAGATAAAGTAAAGTTAGTAATGCAAGGGAGAAGTTCCATTAATGGAAAGTAAAAGATGAAGATAAAAGAGACCTCGTTCTGGCTTTTTGAGGAGTTTGTTGAAGAACGGAAGGCGGTTCATCATCGTTCCGGGCCTAACGACGGCTCTCATGTTGCTGCTTTTTCAAAAGAAAATGAGGGTCCAAATAAGCCAAAGGGTGTGAAAACCTTACTTTCCGGGTTACCAGTCGAAGTTTCTGTCTTGGCAAATGGGCTGAGTCGGAGGAAATAGTTACCTCTTCTTCTACGGCCTGACTGGCCCCATGTCGTCCTGGAAATAGTCAGTGTCAATAAGATTATTAAAAAATTGGCCAAGGGAGTCAAGGGCTACCTCCGACTCAGAAGTATCATCAAGCTTTAACAGGTCCTCAGCGGTGCTCTTTTTCTTCTTGGACCTCCAGGTCATTTTCTTGGCGGCTATAGCGGCGGCTCTAACCTTGGCGGCTTCATGGTCATACTTGGCTTTCCAGAAGTCAGATTTGGCCTGTAAACAAGTAAACAAGATAAAAGGTCATGCAAGTATTTAAAACTGCTGAAAAATACAAATAGAAAGAGGTCAGGGGGGGTTTTACCTCAGGCGCCGGGTTAAGTTTGCAGAAGAGGTTTAACCCGACTTTACTGCATTCTCCATATTTGCCGTTCACCAGGAGAGTTGACATTGAAATAATATCCTCTTCAATTAGTTGAACGGAGCTATGACGAAGAGAGTCATTTGGGCCTCCACCATATTCATACATCAATTTGGATCGATGGCTTAGAGGGATGACCCGCCACGAGACCCAGCAACGAGTCAAGTCAACTCCGGTTAAGACGTTCCCCAATAAGGTGTTAATCCTTTTAATTGATGGAATAAGCTTCTTGCGTTCGGCGGCAGTGAGCTTGTCAGGGAGTGCAAACTTGGAATCTAGACGCTCCGCGCGGTAACCCGACAGTGGTTTCTCATTGGCTGGTGAAGTGTCTTGACAATAGAACCAGGTCCGATTTCAGTCTTTGGGATGACTCGGCAAGACTATTAGGGGGAGGACGGCGCCCTGTTGGCGCTGAATTGAGATGCCTCCAAGTTCCAAGCTAGGGCCATTGGTACACTCGTTCTGGCGGTTCAGATAAAAATACTCTCTAAAGAGTTCCACAGTCGGTTCTTCTTGAAGATACACCTCACAGAGAACTTGGAAATTGCAGATATTGGGTATGGAATTGGGCCCAAGATCTTGAGGGTGAAGTTTGAAAAAGTGAAGGACGTCTCTGAAGAATTTTGAGCCGGGGGGTGAAAAACCCCGATTCATGTGGTCAGAGAAGACAATAACTTCACCGTATTTGGGATTGGGCCGTTCCTCGTCCGGGTCAGGTGCACGGTAAGACATAACATTCTTCCCTAGTAAAAATCATATGGTGAAGAATTTCTTCAAATTATCCTCAGTTACTGTGGATGGGACCCAATTGCAGACAGTTGGTGCTTTGGACGGCATGATGAAAAACAGACTGAAAGAAAAGTGATGTGCCGGATCAATCCAATGATGAAAATAAAAGTTCAGATAATGATGATACAGATAAGTAATGGCGGCTTACGTAAGGGCTACTGTCATATAAAGGAAAAAGTGAGCCGGCGCCATAAGCCGCCATGACTACACATATTTGAGGAATACCAGCAACATAATTGGCTAAGTATTGAGACAAACAAGTTTCATAATTTCCTGATATTATTTTGGATCAAATGGCCATTAGAAATAGAAAATATTCTAGACCTAAAAATCTAGCACAGATGAGTTCGTGAGTTCTAATGAGGCTTTTTATACCAAGAGAAGGAATCTAGTGGTATCAAGGATGGGCACAAAACAATTAACGCGCGAGTATATGTTCTTTTTGGATCAGGAAGAAGCGGCAGTGGAAGAACTACGAAGAAACTGAGATGAACTGAGAAGAACACGCAGAAAACCTAGGAACCCTAATGCGGATATGAGGAACAGGAAGGCAAACACTTACATCCATGAATCTTCCGCGAAGAGTCGCCGCCGTTCTTTGGAACTGATTCCGGTTGATGCATCGACCAAGGTCGATGGAGATGAGGTGCTCTGCGACGGCGACGGAGCTCGAGCAGCGGTGGAGTTGCGAGAGGAAGAAGATGAAGAGAGAGAAGAATGAGAAAGACCGGGGCGTGCCTATTTATAAGGGGATAAGCGAACAGGCGGGCGCGAAAATCGAGGAAGACCCGAATAATGATTATCCAACTAAACGGACGCCTCGATTCTCGGAAGACATTAAAAGATAAAAATCCGTTGAGGATGACGTCATACTAGTTTTTCGTGTTTTTAAGGAATGACGTCATGGCGGGTTACAAAAATTTCTACAAGGAGAGGAAGATGGATTTCGTCTAAGTATTGAAGTTTGACAAATAACAAAGTTCAAAGTCAACCTGGGGCCTAATGTTGGGAATATAGCTACTAGGTATGACCCGCCCAGGAGGGGACGGGTCATCCCCAATGGCGGGTTACAGGTGACAATTTATTAAGACTTGAAGAAGGCCTAAGCCTAGAGGTGGCTTAAGGCCCAAATATTGTGAACCGCCATGTGTAGGAAAAAGACTTGTAAAGAAAAGCATGTAAAGAAAGTCACCGAGCCGGACACGTTTTATGAGTCGGCCGGGACTCTGTAAGCCGCCAGGCGTCAACCCATGTATATAAGGGGACGACCCGGCGGCGGCTTAGGACAAGAAACAACAACTCGAAGCCATGTCAAGCATATTCGCTCCCTGGTCTTCGAAACCCCAGCAATTTCAACCCAACTAGACGTAGGCTTTTACCTTCATCGTAAAGAGCCGAACTAGTATAAAACCGTTCGTGTCCTTTGTCCCAATTAACTCATTTAAACTTCCTAGTTGTGATGGCCCTACGACTAAGTCCTTTTGTTAGGACATCTGCCGTGATAATTCCACGACAAAATGCATGGAAAATAAATACTCCCTCCGTTTCAAAATAAATGACTCAACTTTATATTAACTTTAGTATAAAGTTGGGTTATGTATTTTGGAATGGAGGGAGTATTTAGGAAGGGAGGGAGCACATATCATCGCGAGGCTGGTTCGCGGCAATCTGCATCGTCCCCAGTTCAATCAAATCACGCGCCCTGTTCAGTGCCGTGCACGCACGCTCGAATTATCATGCGTGAGGTGTGTCGCCCATGTACGTCCACGCACGCGTCGGCCATCTCATCTCATCATCACCTCCCCGTGCCATCAGCTGCCTGCCGCCGTCGGCGTGCGACCAGGGGCGCAACCTGTGAGGAGCGGATGGATGCGTCGGACGCGCGGCCGAGAGCGGCGGCGACGCACGCGCGCGCGTCGCTCGCTAGCTGCCACTGCCGTCCGCTCCATGCAACCCGATCAGCGAATGGCTGGCTCGCACCGCGTATCATGATGTGACCCTAAACTGGCGATCCATCGCCTCGGAGCTGCTCCCATCGAACGAGTCGTTCACCACGGGCAGCAGCTCCCAGCGATCGCTGGGAGACGGGGCACGGCGATCTATAGTTTTTGAAATGCCATGCTCTGAATTTATGCGAAATGTTGTCCTCTAATATTAGAAATTAGTCACGGATATTTAAAAATGTATTTAAACTTGCCGTGGTTCTATAATTTTGAGTTGTCATGTCAACAAGGAAGAAGAAGAAATTTGTCATGAAAAAAAATTCCATCTGTTAATAATAAAAATAATGACATATCTTAATAATAAAAATGTCATGTACAAAAACAAACTTTACTTGTGAAACAAAAAAGGGGGAAATGTTTAAATTTCCATGTGACACAATTTGAAAATTTATAAACTGCCATGTCATTTTTTCTAGAAAATCACCATCTGGTGAAAAAAAATGAGAGATTGAGGTTCAATCCCAGGCCTCATAGGTGTAGGTGGGCATCGCTAGCCAATGTAGTGGATGTAGTGTTTTGAACGGTAACGCGTTCGCTGGCTTTTATTAACTATCTTCCTTCGTCCGAAAATACTTGTCTTTTTTTTTGCGGGCTCAAACTTTGTATTACTCAATCAAGGTCTCATTACACTCCTCAGCAACTATCTTCAAAACTTCAGGAGGACCTGACCCTAACCAAGTCATAGTCCTATACTCCTATTATTAAGACAACCAAAAGCATCTAACTTGTCACTCGCTTTATTTTGCGAACGAGCGACATGAGTAATACAAGTTTGATGTAAATTCAATAATAATCTGATCTTTTTTTTTCGAGATTGACGGGGGAGGGGGGGGGGGCAAAAACCCCACCGCTTGTTATATTCCAACTCGAAGGAGACTTGGCAGTCAGTACAAGTACATAAAGCGCACACGAGGCGCAAAAGAAAATTACAGAGGAAGGCACCCAAGAGGATAGCCCAACACTAGAAGAAAGAAAGAAAGAAACGGGAAAGAAGGCTGGTTACGGAGACCAAACCGAAGCCCCCGGAAGCCGACACCTCCAGAGCGAGCCCCGCAAAGCAACTCGTACCACCATCGACAAAGAACCACAAACAGGCCTAGGGAGAAAATGGCACGCACCAAAACAACAGCTCGCGGGGAAACATCACTGACACGTACGAAGGGCGTCGGATAGCCGAGTTCGTGCGGCGACACCGGTGTGCCGCCGGAGAAGCCGAAAGACATCACACCACCGAGACCGAAAGGCACGACACCGGTGTACCGCCGCCGAGATCGAAGGGTAGAGTGCCGCCGAAGCCACCCCCAAGATGTCCACGCAAAACGTCGCTCGAGCCACTATGAAACACAGCCCTATTGGAAAGGGGACACCAAAGTAGAAGCATACCAAGAATCATCAATGGCGCGAACGAAGGGCGTCGGATAGCCGAGTTCAAGCGGCGGCACCGGTGTGCCACCGGCGAAGCCGAAAGGCAACGCGCCACCGAGACCGAAGGGCGCAGTACCCGGTGTGTACTGCCACCGAGATCGAAGGGCAGCGTGCCGCCAAGGCCACCCCAGGACGTCCAGGCAAGCTCCACCCGAGTCGCCAAGACGAAGGCCAGCCGGGGGTCAAAGTTAAGGTGAAGATGGAGCTGCTAGAGACGAGTCCACCCGAAGCAGAAGTAATCCAAGATGATGCCTCCAAGAAGGAAACGGCGTAAAGACGTCGACACCATCCGACTCAGGGAACCCCGGGTCCGAGATTTCTCTCGGGATCTAAGAGCATGGGGGGATGGAGACAATACCAAAAATCGACGCCTTCAAAAAGGAAAATGGCACCTGCAGGCGTCATCGTCGCTGAAGATTTTCACTTGGCAGTGCCTGCATCTCCTCGCACCCGGAGCACGTCAGCCGCCCACCACCGTAGCCCATCAGCCGCGAGCTGAGATACGGGGTGCCGAAGAAGCAGCAGCACGCCGGGACGCCCTGGATGAGGCCCACCTGAACCCCGGGGAACAGGCCAGAGACCGGCGACGGCCTCGCGAAGGCAGCCAACCGGGACCCCACACCAAGAGGCGCTGTCGACAAGCACTGATGCGGAAGTTTGGATCTGAGGGAGAGAAGCTACCCACGACGAAGCCGCGCAACAACCACCGCCGAGAGAGCCGCCGGCACCCCAGACCAGGGGCAGGCCCGCGTGCCCTGGCCAGATTTGGCCCGCGCGTCACGACCCAGCAACCTCCATGCACCACCGAACAGATCTAGGTCGTGCTGCCGAGAGGAGCGACCGCCGGAGAAGGGCACGACCACGCCGCAGTACGCGAAGGAGGCCAGCAGCGGGACGGAGCAGCCGGAGGGCGGGGCTTCAGGCAGAAACGGATCTGGAGGTGGAAGGGGAGGGGAGCTCGCATGCCAGAGGGCAGGACCCCGCTGCCGCCGTCCGTCGCGCAGGGCTTAGCCCGGCGACCTCATCCGACGATGGCGAGAGCAGGGAGCGGCGGGGGGAGGTGGCTAGGAGGTGGCGGCGGGGGGCCTCCGGAGCCGCCGAGAGCGACCCGGGAGGCTTGTCCCGGCTTTTTCTTTTTGAGAAATACCTAATAATAATCTGATCTCATTAACTAACGATGAGTAGATCGATCGATCAGTACTTCCACATGTGATCATAGACACTGCCATAGAAGAATCAAGCTCAATTTCGATCGGTAGTGATGTGCGATGAATCGAGGTGGACAAACCCTCCATGCAGGCAGAAAGCTCCGCCTCCAGCGCATCTCTACATGAATACAAAGCCCTGCAGGCTGAGAAAATGATCTTTCCTGACTCATCTCGCAAAATCATGCCCGCACCAACTTCATCACATGAAACAAAAGCACCATCAATGTTCAGTTTTGTCCACCCCTGATTCGGTTTTGCCCAGTTCGGCGTCTTGGGCATTTGGATAACCGGCTGTACCCCGGAGTCCATGGTTATGTATGATTTACCTTTCCCTGGGTCAGCACCATTGTCGTGTTTGATGGCTAAAAGTGAATCCACATAGCTCCGTAGGAATCTGACAAACATATCCATTGGCGGAGCCGGTTTGTGATGCACCAACTCGTTGCGTACGAACCAGCTTCTCCAGAATACCAAAAGTAACATACATGTCTCCATCTCACTTCTTGGTGCAAGTATCTGCAATAGCCATTCCTTCCCACAATTAACTATCGATTGTAGATGAGGGAGTCTCCGGATTTTTGCCATTTCCATATATAAATCCCTCCCGAATTGGCATCTTAAAAACGGATGGAAATTGTCCTCCGTCTCTAGACCACAACTGGGCATATGCTAGTAGTTTCCAGACCAATCTTATGTTTATTTTTCCACGTCGGCAGCCCATCGGTCGCGACTCTCCATGCAAAGTTTGAAATTGTTCGCGGCACTCCACAGTTCCAAATGAACTTCCAGCAGCTCCTCGCTCCCGACGGCGACGAGCTAGATGATGCTGCATTAGACCGATGTGCCTCGTCGAACGCTAGATAGGCACTCTTTAGAGATAAAACACCCAATTTGTCAGGCCCTCAAGCAATAACATCGTCACCTCGCCTCGAGGAGGCTTTGATCTTCAAGATCTCCACCACGTCCGCCTGAACGAAATATTGGTTAAGACTTTGAATCTTCCAGGAACCATTATCATTCAGAAGATCCGAGACGTATCGAATGCGGCAGACGCCCTGCCTAGAGATTGGTTTATACGAAAAGGAGCGTGGGATCCAACTATCGCGCCGCACCCGAATGCTTCTCCCATTGCCCACTCTCTAGATCAAGCCTTTCTTCAATAACTCCAAGCCGTGACTAATAGCCTGCCATGAGGAAGAAGTGTTTCCAGTGAACACCGTATCTTCGAGCTTGCCATCAGGGTAGTATTTGGATTTGAGGAAATGTGCACACAGGCTATCCGGTCTTGTTAACAGCCTCCAAGCCTGGCGAGCTAGAAGAGCTTGGTTAAATAGACGAAAATCCCGGAAGCCAACTCCACCCCTTTCTTTCGGTTGCAAAAGATGATCCCATCCCTTCCAATGTACCTTCCTCTTCCCCTTCTCCGATCCCCAATAAAAATTCCTCATCATTCTAGTGAGGTCGTCACACACTGAGAATGGTAGTTTGAAAACTCCCATTATGTATGTGGGCAATGCTTGCGCGACTGACTTTATAAGCACCTCTCTCCCCGGTTGAGCTAGATATCCATCCCCCCACTGAACTAACCTTTTGGTGAGGCTCGTTTGAAGGTTTTGAAACTTTCCTTTAGACATGCGTCCCTCGGGTGTGGGAAGACCCAAGTACTTCTCCTCAAAGACCAAGCTTGTAACATGGAGGGCGTACCTAACCTGCTCCTGAACCGAGGTCGGGCACGCTTCACCAAATAATATCGAATACTTGTCATAGTTTAGGCTCTGACCTGTAGCCGAACTATACATATCCAAAGATGCTTTAACATGCTCAGCTTGATCCCTCGAAGCCTTGAAAAACAGCATAGTGTCATCTGCAAAAAGCAAATGGGAGATGCCCTGAGCTCTCCTACAGATTTTGACTGGTACAATATCGCCGGATTGCACCCTACTTTTCAAAGTAGCTGAAAGCCCATCTGCCACAAATAAGAATAGGAATGGAGAGAGTGGGTCTCCTTGCCGCAGCCCCCACGACGGTGCAAATGAATCCAGGAGAGTTCCATTTAATTTTACTGAGTACCTCACCGATGTGACACACGCCATTATCCAGTCAATCCATCGCTGAGAGAACCCTAACATTTGCATCACTTGCTTCAAGAAAGCCCAATCAACCCGATCATAAGCTTTTGACAAATCCAACTTATAAGCACAAAAACTCCTTGTAGGATCTTTCTCTTGTTTGATATAGTGTAAACACTCGAAGACAACCAAAGCGTTATCCGTAATCATCCTGCCTGGGATAAAAGCACTTTGCTCCACAGAGATTATTGAAGGAAATATGCCCTAGAGGCAATAATAAAGTTATTATTTATTTCCTTATAATCATGATAAATGTTTATTATTCATGCTAGAATTGTATTTTTCGGAAACATAATACATGTGTGAATACATAGACAAACAGAGTGTCACTAGTATGCCTCTACTTGACTAGCTCGTTAATCAAAGATGGTTATGTTTCCTAACCATGAACAATGAGTTGTTATTTGATTAACGAGGTCACATCATTAGTAGAATGATCTGATTGACATGACCCATTCCATTAGCTTAGCACCTGATCGTTTAGTATGTTGCTATTACTTTCTTCATGACTTATACATGTTCCTACGACTATGAGATTATGCAACTCCCGTTTACCGGAGGAACACTTTGGGTACTACCAAACGTCACAACGTAAATGGGTGATTATAAAGGAGTACTACAGGTGTCTCCAATGGTCGATGTTGGGTTGGCGTATTTCGAGATTAGGATTTGTCACTCCGATTGTCGGAGAGGTATCTCTGGGCCCTCTCGGTAATACACATCACATAAGCCTTGCAAGCATTAAAACTAATATGTTAGTTGTGAGATGATGTATTACGGAACGAGTAAAGAGACTTGCCGGTAACGAGATTGAACTAGGTATTGGATACCGACGATCGAATCTCGGGCAAGTAACATACCGATGACAAAGGGAACAACGTATGTTGTTATGCGGTCTGACCGATAAAGATCTTCGTAGAATATGTAGGAGCCAATATGGGCATCCAGGTCCCGCTATTGGTTATTGACCAGAGACATGTCTCGGTCATGTCTACATTGTTCTCGAACCCGTAGGGTCCGCACGCTTAAGGTTACGATGACAGTTACATTATGAGTTTATGCATTTTGATGTACCGAAGGTTGTTCGGAGTCCCAGATGTGATCACGGACATGACGAGGAGTCTCGAAATGGTCGAGACGTAAAGATTGATATATTGGAAGCCTATGTTTGTGAAGGAAATATGCCCTAGAGGCAATAATAAAGTTATTATTTATTTCCTCATAATCATGATAAATGTTTATTATTCATGCTAGAATTGTATTTACCGGAAACATAATACATGTGTGAATACATAGACAAACAAAAGTGTCACTAGTATGCCTCTACTTGACTAGCTCGTTAATCAAAGATGGTTATGTTTCCTAACCATGAACAATGAGTTGTTATTTGATTAACGAGGTCACATCATTAGTAGAATGATCTGATTGACATGACCCATTCCATTAGCTTAGCACCCGATCGTTTAGTATGTTGCTATTGCTTTCTTCATGACTTATACATGTTCCTATGACTATGAGATTATGCAACTCCCGTTTACCGGAGGAACACTTTGGGTACTACCAAACGTCACAACGTAACTGGGTGATTATAAAGGAGTACCACAGGTGTCTCCAATGGTCGATGTTGGGTTGGCGTATTTCGAGATTAGGATTTGTCACTCCGATTGTCGGAGAGGTATCTCTGGGCCCTCTCGGTAATACACATCACATAAGCCTTGCAAGCATTACAACTAATATGTTAGTTGTGAGATGATGTATTACGGAACGAGTAAAGAGACTTGCCGGTAACGAGATTGAACTAGGTATTGGATACCTACGATCGAATCTCGGGCAAGTAACATACCGATGACAAAGGGAACAACGTATGTTGTTATGCGGTCTGACCGATAAAGATCTTCGTAGAATATGTAGGAGCCAATATGGGCATCCAGGTCCCGCTATTGGTTATTGACCAGAGACATGTCTCGGTCATGTCTACATTGTTCTCGAACCCGTAGGGTCCGCACGCTTAAGGTTACGATGACAGTTATATTATGAGTTTATGCATTTTGATGTACCGAAGGTTGTTCGGAGTCCCGGATGTGATCACGGACATGACGAGGAGTCTCGAAATGGTCGAGACGTAAAGATTGATATATTGGAAGCCTATGTTTGGACATCGGAAGTGTTCCGGGTGAAATCGGGATTTTACCGGGTTACCGGGAGGTTACCGGAACCCCCCGGGAGCCATACGGGCCATCATGGGCCTTAGTGGAAAGGAGAAAGGGGCAGCCCAAGGTGGCTGCGCCTCTTTCCCCTCCCCTAGTCCTATTAGGACTAGGAGAAGGTGGCCGGCCCCCCTCTCTCCCTTCCCCTCCGAGGAATCCTAGTTGGACTAGGATTGGGGGGAGGAATCCTACTCCCAGAGGGAGTAGGACTCTCCTGCGCCTCCCTCTTTGGCCGGCCAGCCTCCCCTCCTCTCCTCCTTTATATACGGAGGCAGGGGCACCTCTAAACACACAAGTTGACACAAGTTGATCCACGTGATCGATTCCTTAGCCGTGTGCGGTGCCCCCTGCCACCATATTCCTCGATAATACTGTAGCGGAGTTTAGGCGAAGCCCTGCTGCTGTAGTTCATCAAGATCGTCACCACGCTGTCGTGCTGACGAAACTCTTCCCCGACACTTTGCTGGATCGGAGTCCGGGGATCGTCATCGAGCTGAACGTGTGCTCGAACTCGGAGGTGCCGTAGTTTCGGTGCTTGATCGGTTGGATCGTGAAGACGTACGACTACTTCCTCTACGTCGTGTCATTGCTTCCGCAGTCGGTCTGCGTTGGGTACGTAGACAACACTCTCCTCTCGTTGCTATGCATCACATGATCCTGTGTGCGCGTAGGAAATTTTTTGAAATTACTACGAAACCTAACAATTATATCATCCAATAAAGGGCGTAATCGGTTAACTAAGCACTTGGAAATTACCTTATATGTCACATTACAAAGACTGATGGGTATGTAGTCAGACATTCTTGAGGGGTTGGTGATTTTTGGAATAAGCACAATCGATGTTGCATTAACTCCCTCTAGCATAATTCTAGTGCTGAAGAAATCCCTGACCACTGCCATCATGCCCTCCTTCACCGTACTCCAGTTACGTTGAAAGAACCGTGCCGGAAATCCATCTGGGCCGGGTGCCTTCAGAGGCCCGATCTGAAACATTGCATCAGAGATCTCCTTATCCGTGAAAGGAGCACACAACCTTACGTTGTCAGCCGGTGACACCACTCGTTCAAAAAGATCCACTATCTCAGTGGCATCCAAAGTAGTATCGACAACAAAGATATTGTGAAAGTACTACTCATTTGCAATCCTGCTCATAGCTGGAAACTCCATATGTACGGTTCCAATACTGTCCGTTAGTTCCCGGATCTTATTCTTTCTCACCCTCCACACTGCTTTGAAAGTACTTTGTATTTCGATCACCTTCCTTGAGCCAAGAAATCCTCGATCTCTGCATCCACATCATCTCTTCTTGATATAATAGTTCATTCATTTTATCCATTACTCCTCTTATTTCTTCCCTGTCCGCATTCATATGCATAAGCTCTTCCAGCTGAGTTCTTGACTTTGCAAGTTCTCTCGTCACATTGCCGAACTTCTTGCTCCAAGACCCTAGAGCAGTCATAGTTTTAGATAGGGCATCTCTCAGTTGTGAGAGATTATGTATCTCGCCTACTGCACCCCATGCATCTTCAACCACCTTTGGCAGCGTCGAGTCCCTCTCCCGAAATACCTCATACCTTCTACTCCTCCCCTCATAGGACCCGTATCCAGCTCTCCCTTCAGAAAAACAACAACATGATCCGAGCATGGAGACAGAATATGCTCAACTGCAGCAAACGCAAACAAATTGTGCCAATCGTTCGTAGCCACCGCTCGATCAA